>NC_025997.2:81597882-81731514 GCF_000442705.2 Elaeis guineensis
TATATAAGTAAGTAAATAAATAAATAAATAAATAAATAAAAAAATGAAAATGATGAGAGAGAGAGTTTCTCTCTCTTCTTTCAGTCTGAACCCTGGCTTTCTCTCTCTGGAATTGGACTTTCTCTCTCTACTTTCTCTCTCTAAAATTTTCTCTCTCTAGGATATTTCTCTCTCTTGATGGATTCCTCTCTCTCTAAAGTTATTCCTCTAGGATTAGCGTAGTGGGAGGTCTCATCTGATGATTTTGATCGAGTTTAGGAAAGAGTCGATTTTAAGTGAGGTTTTGAATTGAGATTTATTTAGATTTAATTTTAAATTAAAATTAATGTAAAAATATAATTTTGAATAATAGGCATGGAAGAATCACCTAGAAGTTAGTCGATCTGTTCATTCAGTGCTCCGTGAAAGATAAGTAATGAATCATCTTCTCGAGATATTCCATATTTATTCTGAAAATAAATAATTATTCTCTGAAATTATGCATGGTTTATGAAATTATGTTTTGAAAGAAAAGTGCGTTTGAAATATTATGGTACGTAGATTATGCACACGTTCAGTGAGAAAAATTATGATATATTATGGTACAGTATTTTGATATAGATCGGATTTATGCTCTCAGCCTAATTATGTTTCAGTGGGCCCCGCCAATGGGGATTATACGTTGGTACTCAGTGGACCCTGCCAGTGGGGGTTGTGCGCTGGTGTTTGTGGACCCTGCCAGTGGGGGTTGTGCGTTGGTATTTGTGGACCCTACCAGTGGGGGTTGTGCGCTGGTATTCTGTGGACCCCACCAATGGGGGTTAAACGTTGGTCATGTCAAGGCTGTTGAGTTACGAGTGTTTTTGAATCGAATCGGATTTATGATTATATTACATGTGAATATTTGAAAATATTTGATTTGTATTAAATCAGCATGAAATATACTCTTATGTTTATTGCAGTATTATTTTAGAAAATTATATAATATCTGAAATATCTGGTAGAGATACTTGTTACTTACTGGGCTGTCTAGCTCATTACCTTGCTTTCCATTTTTCAGATTCAGAAAATTAATATCGAGCGTGGGATGAAATATTGGGACAGAGCTTTTAGAAGCGAGATTAGCATTGTCAACTTCATTGAACTTAGATCTATTGTTTTTATTTTTTTAGCAAAAATTTTATTGGATGTAAGACATTTGATTTAATTACTTGAATTTCAGTTGAATAATAATTATTTGAATTTATTCCGCTGTGATGCATTGATATCGTGATGAGATGCCTTGCATGCTTATGGAGAGAGTTCTTCATGAGTATGCGGCGGTTGTCGCGACCCTCGATTCAATAATCTCGGGTCGGAGGCGTGACAGCTACAAAGAACTCTTCAACAAAACAACTACCTCTAACATCAGAATGCACTAAAAATCCCTCTAATAAGAAGATAATGTGAATTTATCAAAGCTTGATAGGCCACTCTTCGAGGAAGAATTAGAAAATTGATTTTTAGTTTGGCAAAGGATAAGGCACTGGAACCAGAATTCCCGATGTCCTTCTCCCAACTTTACTATCTAGTGATGGTGATCAAATGGATGTTTGCAAACTATTTGAAGACCTTTATAAAGATAATATAGATCTCTCGAGGCTAAACTATACCTTTCTCACCCTCGTACCAAAAAAATCTAAAAGTGTATCCATCACCGACTATTGACCCATTAGTTTGCTGAATGGAATAATGAAAATCATATCAAAGATGCTGAGGAATAGGCTCTTACACTATATAGATCAGCTGATCTCCAGGTCCCAATCAGCCTCTATCAAGGGAAGATTCATTGGTGACAGCATTCTCATGGCAACAGAACTCATATCTCACTGTAAAAAATCAAACCAAGAAGGGATTATCTTGAAGCTCGATTTTTCTAGAAGGCCTTCGACTGCATCGATTGGAGTCTTCAACTCGACTTGCTGAAAGCGAGGGGATTCCAAGCAAAGTGGTGCTCTTGATCTCTAACCTGCTATCAACTAGCAAATTGGCCTTACTGATTAATGGAGAATCTACCTGACGGATTAAAATCTATCGAGGACTCAAACAAGGAGACCCCCTATCCCCATTGCTATTTATCTTTATAATAGACATTGTACATCATATCATACATCCAACTTCATCTAACAATATCATTGCAAGGATTGGCTCTCCAAGGACGATTGGAAACCTCTTGTGTCTTCAGTATGTGGATGATATCATTATTTTCAGCAAAGCTTCAAAACATCACATCAAGAACCTCAAGTTTGTTATCTACTCCTTTGAGCTAGCTAGTGGTTTGAAGATTAACTTCACAAAAAGCTCGATCACTGGCCTAGGATTGAACCAAATCAGATGTTCAAACTACTCTAAAATAATGGGACTCTCCCTATCAATGTTGTCCATGAAATACCTGGGATTTTTCCTTCACTATGAAAAACCATGAATAGCTGACTAGGTCTTCTTAGAATAGAAGATACAGAAGAAACTGGAAGCTTGGAAAGGATGCTGGCTATCCTTGGTTGGAAGAATGGTTTTAATTAAAGTTGTCTTAGGTGCAATCCCCATATATTGGATGTCCACTTTTGACATCCCCTCATCCACCATCCAAAAGGTTGAAGCAACGAGAAGAAGATTCCTATGGAGAGGAGACACAAAGTACTATGGTGGTCACAACCTTCTACAATGGGATAATGCATGCAGACTAAAATCACCCGGTGGCCTGGGCATTATTATCAACGTTAAACTTCTAATTACAAAAAATTTGATTTTTTATGATAAAATTTTTTCATCGCTAAAGATAAAATTTTTATCACTAAAATTATTAGTAAGAAAAATTTTCATTGCTAAAAGTTTGTAGAGAAAGCCCCGTAGCAAAACATCTTAGCAACGTAAAAATTTTATTTTGTTGTCAAAAGTAGTCAATTGGATGACGGAAAAGTTCACAGTATTAACGATGAAATATTTTTATCGTAAGAACTTAAACTTTCATTGCTAAAATTATAACAAAAAATATTTTCATCATCAAAAATAAATATTACTCATTTGAAATTTTTATTATTATTTTTTTAATTTTAACAATAAAAAATAGTATTTCATTGCAAAAATTAGCAATGAAAAAAATTTCTTCATTAATTCAACGATCAAAAATTTTTTTTTCACTAATTTAGCTGTTGGTGCAAAAATCCGCCGGCGTCGGAGAAGCTGGAGTCGAGGGAGTCGCGGTCGCCGCCGGGACCTGCAAAGAAAGTCTAAACCGGAGTTGGGGGTGCTCCGGCAAGATCCTCCGACGCTCAAGTCAGTTCTCTGCCCCAACAAGAATGGAGTGCTCGAACGAAAATTTTTAGCAGAGTTTTGAGATAGAGATTAGAGCTTAAGGAATAACGTATCTGGGGGTCCCTTTTTATAGGCGAAGGGCGTAACAGATTGACAGCGATGTCTGCAGCCGCCTGGTAGTGGGCCGTTCGGGGCCATGAGGAGTTTGTTACGGAGAGTAGTGGAGTGGAGTCGTGGCCATCACCGTGGCTTGCCACGTGGAGCCTGTTGTGGAGAGTGGGGTGATGTCCGTTGTCGTGACTCGTCAGAGCATGATGGAGCCGTGTGGGATCCGTTACAGGAAGTGGAGCAGAGTCATGGCCATTACTGTGGCCTGCCAGGGAGTCCAGGCCTGTCAGCCGAAGCTCGGTTGGGGTGTCTGGTGGAGAGAGGTGATTTTTCCGTCTAAGAGGAGCTCAGATGTTGCTGGCGAGCCTTCTATCGTTGGGTGCCTTGGGCGCTAGTGCTGCAGGCGAAGGTCATCTGCTGTAGAAGCTCGGTCAGGGGCTTTCTGTGAACGAAGCTCAGTTTCATGCAAAATCCGGTAGAAGGTCGACCGGCAGTGGATGTCGGATGGCGCTGGAGAGGTTCACCCGCTGGAGGGGTCCGACTGTTGGAGTCCGTGTGTTGTAGGAGTTCGTTCGGAATCTGTCTGCTACAGAAGTTCGGTCGGAGTCTGGTTCCCGTAGAAGTCTGGATGGGGATCATTTGTGGAGGAAGCTTGGCCGAAGCCTGCCTGCAATAGAAGTTCGGAGGGAATTCGTTCGCAATAGAAGCTCAGGTAGAGGCTTACAGTAGAAATCTGACGTGGACCGCTCGTAGTAGAGATTCGATGGAGATCGCTTGTTGTGGTAGCTCGAAGTAGACCGCTTGTAGTAGAAGTTCGAAGTAGACCGCTTGTAGTAGAAGTTCGGAGTAGACCGCTTGTAGTAGAAGTTCGGAGTAGATCGCTTGTGGTGGGGGCTCGGAGTCCGACCCTTATCGAAATTCGGATGGGGCCTACATGCAATAGGAGCTCAGGGTTGAAGTCTGGCTCCCGTAGGGGCTCGGACGAGGTCTACTAGTAGTAGGAGTTCGGAGAAGAAGTCCGGCTCCCATAGGATCTCGGACGAAGTCCAGAAGGCGGTCGACCGCCGTAGAAACTTGGATGGAGTCCGTCTGTCGTGGAGATCTGCTGTTGGGAAAGTTTGGCCACTTACGAACTGACGAAGTTCTGGAAGAAATTCGGATTGGAGTCGATCGAATCCTATTGGAAAAAAATCTGAAATAGGTCTGGAGAATGATTGACCCTTGTAGGAGGTCGGCCGACAGTAGAATCCCGAGAGCATTTGGAGCAGCCTGATAGACGACTGAAGAAGCTCATCGTTGGAGAAGTCCGGGAGATGCGGCAGGGGTTCATCCGTCGGGGGAACCCGATCGACACTTGCGGAAGAAGCTGTGGGAGTTTATCCGTTAGCAGAACTTGGGAATGTTGCGGAAGCTCAACCACCGGAGAGGTTCGGAAATATGTCGCCCAAGGTCGGACGCTGGCAGAGTCCCGGGAGGGTCACTCCCGACCCGAATTTCGGCTGGGGGGGTATTTTATACCCAACACCAGTCTCCCTACTTCCGAGTTAGAGCTTCGAATGAAGGAAGTATAGAGAAGTTTTTACAGTCGAAGTTGCCCCCTTGAATTCTGCGCACGACCGCCCTCAGAAATCCTAACATTTAATGTGCGCGTGCTGGAGTCTTTTCAAATCGGGGTGATCCGAAGAGACTTTTCAAAATTTCTGCTGGAGCATTGCTCTAGGTACGGTGCAATAATGGCCATGCCAGCTGTCAGCCACTTTTAACCGCCTGCCGTGGCGAGTGGGACACGTGGCGAACATGGGTCGGCCTGGGGAGATCCGCGATCATTATAGCGTCAGATCCCAGGGTCTATTTAAACCCGCCCTTCTGCCTCCAGGTGTTTCGTTCTGCCTGAAAGTCCTGTTGGTGCCCGCCTTCTCTCCGAGAGCTCTGACCTTCCTTGGTGTCCGTTTTGGCCCTAGGTGTTCTTCGAGTCATCCCTGTCCCTGCACCTCTGCATCCTTCGGAGCGACTTAGGTTAGTTCCAAAACTTTTGTTCCTTCTCTTGCCATCTAGGTGCTCCTTCTTCTCCATTTTTCTTCTGCCGCATTCCACTTATTTGGTTCCCCACGAACCTTTCGCCTCTTATTTCGCCTGATCTCTCCGAGATTTTTAGGGTTCTTGCTTGAAATGTCTTCTGGCACCTCCGCCTCTAGCGATTCCAGGAGTTCGTCTGCCTCAGTCCCTCAGAACCCTCATACTGTAGACGAACCCATATCTAGGGCTGGGCCTCGTCCGGTTTTTGCGCCGGATGCCATTCCCTGTTCTCTGACTCCGGATGAACTTCTACTGATAAAGGTTTAGTATGGAGTTCCTCCGGAGTACGAGCTGGAGCTTCCTGGTCCCACCGACCGGGCTAGCACCCCCCCACCTGGCCGTTTCTGCCTGTACCAGGAGGCCTTCCGTGTTGGGCTCCGGCTCCCGCTTCCATTCTTCGTCGTCGCTCTTTTTCGTTTTCTAGACGTTTCTTTAGCTTCAGTCACGTCGAACTCCTTTAGGTTTTTGATAGGATTTCTCTCCCTTTACTACGTAGTTGAAGTTCAGCCATGTCTTCCTTTGTTTAGGTATTTTTACACCTTCAAGCACGATCCCTCGGTAAAGGACTGGTGGTACTTCTCCCCCTAGTTCGGCAAGAAGGGGTTGCTGAAAGGTGCTCCCTCTTCTATCCATAACTGGAAGGGAAAGTACCTCTATGTCCAATGTCCGACCTAAAAGCTGGGATTGCCCCCTTGGGGCTCCTTGAGGGACTCTGTCCGTCGGGCTCCTAGCCTGGGGGAGGACGATCTTCAGGCCGTCCGAAAGCTTCTTAGTTATCCAACTCCTTCCCTTCCCAACCTTTTGAAGGAGCAATTTCTGTTCAACATCGGCTTGAGTCCCCTGGATCCTGCGAGTATTCCATCTTTCTTTTCTTCTTCTTTTCTTCTTCTCTTCTTCTCTTCTTCTCTTCTTCTTCTCTTCTTCTTCTCTTCCCCCCCTTTTTTTTTACTGCGCATCACCTCTTCCTTTTTTCACTCCGTTGCTGATCTCTTTTTTCTCTCTTCTTCTTTTATTATTCATCATCATTTTTTTTTAGGAATGGATGCCGAAGCAGCACGGATGCTTGCCAGGGGCCTCAAGGTTCACAAAAGAAAAGGCGCTGCGGCCTCTGGGTCAGCGAAGAAGGCCAGAACGAAGGAGACGAGCTCGGCCATGCTTGCCCGGGCAGCCCTCACGATCAATATTCCTTCAGACGTCGAGCCTCCGGTTCCTCGAGCCTCTTCGAGGAGTTCTCCCGCCAAGGTTTCCGCTTCGGGGGCCCGCCTCGAGGAGGTGCCAGGGGTTGAGAGGGGGAGGAGAAAGAAGACGGTGGCCCGCAGGGTCAGCAGCCGTCGAGCCGCCATCGAGGAATCCCATGGCTCTGAGGAAGAGCTAGTGGAGAATCCCTTTAATGACAAGGACCTGATAAAGCGACTGATCGACGGGTGCGTCCTGTCCGAAGTCATCCAGAGGATCGTTCGCGTCGATCCCGAACAGCGGGTATGGGACTCTCTAGGATCCTTTCTCGAGGTAAGCAAATTCACTTTCCTCCTTCCCCTCGCTCCTTCATTTAATTAACTTCTCAACTTTCATTCTGACCTCCTGGCCGCCCTTGCAGATCGGGCACCAGCTCCTCGCCAACATCGAGGCAACGAACAAGGCGAGGAGGGATGCTATCCAGGCAGAGGAGGGCCACCGGGCCGAGGCCGCCCGCCTCAAGGAAAAGGCTGCCGAGGTAGCCAACCTCCAAGAGGCCCTTGAGAAAGAAAAGCAGGCCTCGGAGGAGATGGTGAGGAAGGTGGAGGCCGAGGTCGCAAATCTGACGGAGCAGATTCTGATTCTGATCTCGGAGGCCAGGGTCCAAGCGGTGGAGGAGTTCAAGGCCTCTGCTGAAATGAGAGACCTGAACGTCAAGTTCGGCCAAGATGCATTCATCAAAGGATTCGAGCTCTGCCAAGAGAAGATGGTCAAGAAATTTCTTAAGCTCGACTTCAACTTCTTGGACGAGGTGTCTGAAGCTGAAGCCGGGCCCTCTCCTACTGCCGTTGCCACCGCAGCCCCCCTTCCAAGAACACCGGACTCCCCAACTCCTGCTTCAGAGGTCTGAGACCTCTGACTTTGTACTCTTCTTTCACTGTGATTTTCCTTTTTACCTTTGTCTTTAAGAGGCATTCAATCAATAAAATTGGGCTCCCCCTTATGGAGAACTTTTCTTCTCCTTTCTCTTTTTTTCTTTTTTTTTTTTTTGCAATGAGCTGCGCCTTGACGCTTTTGTCTCCCGATGGTAGTGTCCTGTCGAAGCGCTTCCCTTGCCACAGAGAGTTTCGCTGAGGTCTACGATCCAGCATCTGAGGAAGAAAGTCCATCATTTAACAAAAAAGTTGAGGGAAATGGAGGACGAGCTTCGCAGGCTGAGGGAGAGCCACTCAGAGGCCACTGCGGAGGCCACCTACTTTCGGAACCTCCACGTAAAAGGGATCATGGAGTACAGTCGGAGGAAAGCAAACTTCGAGAAGGAGCTCGAGGAACATAAGAAGCGCACCAGCGATCGATCTTGGGCTCAGGCTTTCAAGATCAACTCTCTTGGAGCGGAGCTATCGGCTGCACAGGAAAAGATTGGCCAGCTAGAAGGAAGCTCGTCCTGGCTTTTGACTCGAGCCGACCGCGACCGAGAATGGTCGAAGAAGTTCTCCGACCTTCAGCAACAGCTCCAGGATGTCGAGGCAAACTATAATGCATACCGGGCCGGCTAGTGCAAGCAGGTGGATGACTACAGGTGGAAGCTCAGGATGGCGACCGATGAGGTTGCCCTCCTTCAAAGGCAGTTATCTGAAGGAGCCCAGTTTGTTCCTGTTCGGGATGCCGACGAACTCCAATCCCTGAAAGGAACCATAGAAGAGCTATCCGTAGCCCTTGGAGAGGGGAAGGCCGAGCTGCAGCAGTTAAAGATCCAGCTGATATACGAGCAGTAGGTGGTCAAGGATGCGGAGGCGGAATCGAGGTCTTGAGAAAGAGGCTTCGAGAGGTGGAGAACGAAAGCCAACGATTTTATCGGAGGTATATGGAGATGCTAATGAGGGAGAAAAAATTGAAAGAAGAAGTCGAAAGCTTAAGGCACTCCCTGATGAGGGTCGAAGCCGAAAGTTCGAAGTCGGAAGAAGCCGGGCCCCCTTAGGGCTCTTTTTGCCTTTCGTCCTTCTATGTGTCTTCTTTTTCTGTTCTTATCATTTTTCTCTCCCCTTTTTTTTTTTGGGCCTTCTGGGCTTTGTAACGCATACCTTGCTAACGAAATGAAAAGGAGATTTTTTGTTACCTTACCCGTGCGTTGTGTTGAATTGTCGTCTGTCGGACTTCTTTCATTTTTTATTTTGTTCGATGTCGATGTTGTCCGAAGGTTTCTTGTTCATTTTTGTATTAGGTCGTCGTTACTGAATTTTTTGTGTCCTTTGATTTGTTCGACATCGACATCATTTGAAGGTTCCTAGCCATTGTCGTGTTGATTTACCTTTTCGTTCATGATCGTAGATCTCTCTTTCTCTTTCTCCTTCTGCATGGAGATGAGGTCCTTTGTATTTTTGGTATAGTTTGGCTTTCATTTTTCACTGGTGTAGTCCGTCACTTTTCCTTCACATCTCCCTCCTCTTTTTAAGCAAGGGTTCTTCCTAGCTTTTTACGGGATTGCGGGAGCGTAGAGGGGCCATCGAGAATGTTCTCTTTTTTCTTATCAGATCTCGAATGGTCGGACCTTAGTTGGTGTCAGGATGAGGTTCTTCCCCTATTTCTGATGTAGTCGATTTCAGCTCAAGTT
This sequence comes from Elaeis guineensis, assembly GCF_000442705.2. NCBI lineage: Eukaryota > Viridiplantae > Streptophyta > Magnoliopsida > Arecales > Arecaceae > Elaeis > Elaeis guineensis. Next base: position 81,607,127 of record NC_025997.2, read on the forward strand.
AGGATGAGGTTCTCCTCCTATCCCTAACAGGGCTGTGGGGGCACGTATGGGTGTTGCAGGGCCTCTTCCCCTATCCGGTCTAAGGGTAATCGGGCCTTCGACTTTGCTCATGTTAGGGCGAGGTTCTCCTCTTGTCCCTAACAGGGCTGTGGGGGCACATATGGGCGTTGCGGGGCCTCTCTCCCCATCCGATCTAAGGAGAACCGGGCCTTCGACTTTGCTCATGTTAGGGCGAGGTTCTCCTCCTGTCCCTAATAGGGCTGTGGGGGCACATATGGGCGTTGCGGGGCCTCTCCCCCAATCCGATCTAAGGAGAACTGGGCCTTCGACTTTGCTCATGTTAGGGTGAGGTTCTCCTCCTGTCCCTAACAGGGCTATGGGGGCACATATGGGCGTTGCGGGGCCTCTCCCCCCATCCGGTCTAAGGAGAACCGGACCTTCGACTTTGTTTATGTTAGGGCGAGGTTCTCCTCCTGTCCCTAACATGGCTGTGGGGGCACACAAGGGCGTTGTAGGGCCTCTCCCCCCATCCGGTCTAAGGGTAATCGGGCCTTCGACTTTGCTCATGTTAGGGCAAGGTTCTCCTACTGTTCCTAACACGGCTTTGTTTTCGTTGTCTGAAGGGGTTATCCCCTGTCATTACGAGTCTATGCCAAAAGGAAAAGATATGCAAATCTGAAAGGAATCTTGATTTAAAGCAAAGTCGTTCGTAATACATTTACAGGTTTTTCAAATCTCATGGCTGTAGAAGGTCTGCTCCTCGTCAAGGTCCTCCAGAGATGGAGTTAATGATCCCAATTGGAGGCCGATCTTTGGGCTGCTCTTCCCTCCTCGGGCAGGGCCCTTGACCGATCCTCTTTACCCTCAGGCCGACGTCGGATGAACCTGTCGAGCTGACCTTGTTTGATAAGCTCCTCGATCTCGTCTTGGAGTTGAATGCATTCCTCTGTGTCGTGGCCGTGGTCACGATGGTAGAGGCAGAACTTGTTAGGATTGCGCTTCTCGGGGTGTGTGCGCATCCTTTCTGACCTTGGAAGCTGCTCTCTGACCTCCATTAGCACCTGGATTTTCGACGCGTTGAGGGGGGCATAGCTGCAGAATCTTCCTCGGAGAGAGCCCCGTCGAACCCTGCGGTCTGGGCTTCTCTGCCTGCATGCTCGGGGAGGAGTCTGGGCATGCTTGTACCTGGAAGGAATCCGAGAACGTGGCCGAGCTTCATTCGGGCCTCTTTCAACTATGGGCTTGCTGGAGTCACTCGCCTGCCGCTCCTTCGTGGATTCCTCATCCTTCAGCTTGAAGGCTTCCTCTGCTCGGGCATATCCTTTGGCCCGAGCCAGCAGATCGGCAAAGTCTCTAGGATACTTCTTTTCCAGGGAGAAGAGGAGGTCATTCTTTTGAAGGCCGCTCTTTAAGGTGGCCATTGCAACCGATTGGTCCAGGTTCCGGACCTCCAAGGCGGCGGTGTTGAAGCGGTTGACGTAAGCTCGGATGGACTCTCCCTCCTTTTGCTTGACGTTGATGAGGGACTCCGAACCTCATTGGGGATGCCGGCTGCTGACGAAATGAGCCACGAACTGGTGACTCATTTGGTCAAAGGAGAAGATTGTACCCGACTTCAATGTCGAGTACCAATTCCTTGCTGCTCCCTTCAAGGTAGATGGGAAAGCTCGACACAAGATGGTGTCTGACGTGCCATGGAGCAGCATCATGGTCCGGAAGGCCTCCAGATGGTCGATCGGGTCCAAGGTCCCGTCGTAGCTCTCGAATTGGGGGAGCTTGAAGTTCGGCGGGATTGGTTCCTGTATGATCATTTGAGAGAAAGGAGGGTCAGTGCAGATGTCCTCACCGTAAGCAGTGGGAGCACGGCGGAGCTCTTCGATCCGTCAGTTCATCTCCTGGAGTCTCTGATCCAGGAGGTCCCCTCGACTGCGGGCCTCGAGGGTTTTCTGGTGGAGCAGAGGCAGGGACTCTCCGGGGGTTGAATCATGATCGGACGAAGGACTCTCTGCTTTCTGTTTTTCTTTTCTGGGAAGACAGGGCGGCTGGCCCAAGTGGCCCATCCGGTCGTCGGATTCTGGAACTTCGACGATGCTCTTTCCAGCCGCACTGATACCTGCGGCTGCTACGGTTGCTGCTGTATGGCCTGCACTGCTTCGGTGAGGCCTCTGACCTGTTGAACCAGTAGGTCAAACTGCTCCATGCCAACCACCGTCGTCGTCGGAGCAGGAGCCTGGGAAACCGGAGATGAGGTCGGGGCTTGCGAGGCTCGCTAAGATCTGGCCGCGGAGGCTGTTGACCGCCTGGTAGATGCCCTTCGGGGAGGCATCAGGTGGAGATCAGGCAGGCAATCGGAGGAGGAGATGTCAGAGAAGATGATCGAAGGCGGTCCAGCTGAGCGCTCCTTTTAGAACAAGGGTACTGCGAAGACACAGCCCTTCCTCTAGCGCCAATCCTGTTGGTGCAAAAATTCACCGGCGTCGGAGAAGCTGGAGTCGCGGGAGTCACGGTCGCCGCTGGGACCTGCAAAGAAAGTCTAAACCGGAGTTATGGATGAAATAAAATATTTTTTTATCATAAAATCACTTGTTTAAATGTAAATTTTTATCAGATTAAATATATTTTACATAAAAATATATGAACACAATAAACATATTCAAATTTCAAATAGCAATAAGTTTCATAGCCATCATTGTCATATACAAAAATATGAGTTCATACACCATTTAAAATTTAAAAAAAACTACAAACTATATATTACCAGAGTCGTTGGCCTCGTTCCCTCCTCCAGGCATCGATCTCTGGCCTGATGTGTGTCGCGATGGCTGTGCAGAGGCGGCATCATGCGGCTGTAGAAGTGCTAACTCAAAAATATCGATATCGAGCCATCCCACCATCGCAGCCACTATCCTCTCGAGCATCTGACTATGATTCATCTACTAAGTAATTTGATCCTGCATCATGCTCATCGATGTCCTAACTACCTCTGGCATCGAGGCATCATCAGTTCGGTCAGACGATGAACTACGGGATTTTTTTGATCGCATGCTATGCCCAGATCCTAGTTGCCGTCTGAGGATGGCATCCAGGATCGCATCATCTGTCATTAAACAAATTTGCTGCAATTCAGCATCGCTGTTAGATCCAACCTCCCTCATTGTCTGCTCTCTTAATTGTAACATTTTTTCCTTCACAATAGACCAAATAATACCATAAATTTATTTCAAAGCCTTTAAAAGCATTCAAAATGTAGTACTATACTTAGATGACACTGTATTGCCTCTTCGGTCACAAACTTGCCACTCTTCTTTTGATAGAATTTACCATAGGCGTTGACCCCGGATAGTCCCTAATCAAACAAAAGAAAAGAAAAAAAAGGACATCAAAGTAATTTAAATATTCAATAAGAACTTATAGAGTGTAATTACAAATATAGTTACGTTTCATCCTCTTCATTCCCTGTGCAAAAGAGGCATTTCCTTGCATGTGAATAGAATCAATCTTACTCCTATTCACCTTATTCGCCTTTGATCATTGTTAAAAAATATATATAATTATAACCAATAAAGGACATAACAATATCGAAATAACTTGAAATACTAAACATACCTGAAATACCTCACTCCCAAAATACTTGCATAACCACCGCCAATCGTCACTAGACCCGCTCAATTTCTATAAGGCTGGGTCACAGGGTCAATCCCCTTCGCCTGCAGCTTATTACAGAATTTATGAAGCCTACATCATCGATCTCTATATCTATTTGCAGCTATTTTGAGAATACATGCCGTCACTTGTTCGTCGGTGCAATTCTCGAAGTCAATATTATCCTACATATATAAACATTCATTATAACAAAAAGAAAAGATATAGAATTATTCATGTAATAAAGAATTATCCATATAACAAAAATAATATGGATCATATAATGTGTTGGGAAATATGTCCCAAAAGCCAATCGCCAAGCTATTGACGGTTGAGCAATCAAGTATTGTAATTAATTTGTTAATAAATAAAATATATTTTTGGTATTTTTATCATAAGCTTTCATCTTCTAATGAACTCCATTGTTATGATGAAGTCCTTAGGACTATTTAAGTTCGATAAAGAGAGGATTTATCGATTAGTCTTTAAAACTCTTCACGACCAAATGATAGGCTGTTAATAAGGACGATAGCTTCTATCGAGCATAGGTCGCTATAGGCCATATGGGTTGGTTGTCCTCTTAATCAAGGAGTGTGGAGACACTGGTATGACATACAAGTAAGATGTAAGGGTACATCATCATTGAACGTGATCAACTCCAGAGTATTCTGCTGTCGAGAATGACTCTGATGGGATATAGGTATAAGTGTCCCTTAGACCTGAGATCACCTCAGTGACTTTCAAGCAACTCACTGTGCTTTGGTACTGGACTAACTGAATTTCTAATTTAGTAATGGAAGGCTTCTGGGCATAGTCAAGTACTTGCAAAGTCAGAGTGTGATCGAGAGGGGATTGACCACTCCAAGAGTTGGAGAAGAATGAGTCACTGTATTTCAATTTAACAAAATCTTGACCAGGATAATCCATCAGATGGACTTGATATTTTAAAATACAATATGGACAACCTGATCAGAGTTGACAGTTGAACTTTGAGGTGTCCTATGATCATTTTGGTCAAGGAGATGAATTATATGGAAATTATATCCGCATGAGTTCTAAGGATGTTGTTCTACACATTCGACCTATCCGATCGTCGGGTATCATTGCTAGATGGTCACTTCCATTGGTACAAAAATTTATTTCTATGCTATCAATTTAGGTTCAGATATATGAGATCACACACATTAGAGTTCATGATCCGATCAGATGGTTGATTAAGGATTAAGAATCGTTCTAGGGTTAAATGATCAATATGATTGACATTTAACCTAGTGCAAGTGTTGCAGGAAGATCGATTAGTAATTTGATTGCTAATTGACTTAATTTGATTAAGCCAATGAGTTGAGATTAAGTCTAATTGAATATGATTTAATTAGATTTAGTTTGAACTTGATTGGATCAAGTCCAATTGATTTATTGGATAAGCCAAGTGCAAGAAAAAAACTAGTTCCAGTTCAATTAGGACTTAGGTCAATCTAATTTCTAATTTGATTAAAAAATTAAATCAGATTTAAATCTAATTTAATCTAATTAAATTAAGTTCTTAATTGGGTTAAGACTTATTTTAATTGGATTGATCTAATTTTGGTTTGATTTAGTTTGAGAAATCAAATTAAAACAAGTCATAAGATAGAATCCTAGTAAGACTAGGATTCCACCTTGCGCCACATAAGCCCCCCTACGCCCTCTCTCTTATTCCACGCCAATCTCCTCTTATTTTGTGTGACAAAAGCCTTCTCTCAGATCTTTTCCATGTCCAAAAGGTTTCTTCTCTTCTTTCATACATGGAAAGTGATTGTGGATCAAATCAAAGTGGGAATATGTTTGGATTTTAATTTCTATGAGATAGAGTTTTAGAAATCCAAAATTCTTTTTTTTTTGCACCGAATTTATCTAATTTTTTTTTGAAATTTTCATAATTTTTAGGGCATACATTGTGCACCCTTTTCTGGTGGTCCATGCATGAAAATAAGGAGGAGGAGCCCAAGAGTTGGGCACCCCTTATTTTGCCATGTTTGGATAAGCCTTGACTAGGTATTTGACTTAGACAAGGACTTTATCATATCTCTCTCTATAAAATGAGTTTCTTCATGAAATTTTTGAAGAACACAGAGATTTGAGATACCTTTGGGGCATCCAAAAATTAGAGAGAAAGACCTTTAGGTCATGGAGATATAATAGACACAAGACAAGGTGTCTAGGAGAGAGTAAAGAGAAGAAGAAGAGGGTCTTCTTCTAGGATTGTTAGTTTTATCTCTTCTCTTCCTCCATCTTGAGTTTTCTGAGAGCGTCTCAGATTTGAAACTCCTTCTCCTACTTCTCATCTTTGAAAGAGTTCAAATCAAGAAGAAGAAGGCATATGATCAACCATCGAAGAAGGATCAGCGCAGTACTAGCATACTGTGCTGATTTTCTGAAGCATGACTTCTGATCGAGATTCGTGGGCTCATGTGGATGACTCCTAGAGAACAGACGCGTGTCCAGTTTGCAACATCATCCTCAAGCCCAGATTAGCAAGGTTAGAACATCTAACTTGCAAGGTAATAGATCTGATCTATTGTTTAATACATACATTAGATGTAGTATAGAAACATGTTGATATGATCAACATGTAGTTCATGCTCTATATATTTTAATTTCTAATTTAATGCTATATAATAATCATGTAATAGCATCTTAGATCTAAGAATTCTCTGATTTTAAAAAATAAATTTAAATTTATTTTAGTCTTCCACTGTCCGATCTTGAAAAAATTTCAAGATCTAACCCTGAAACCCTAGATCTGGTTCTTACATAATGATGTGCAAGACATTCGAAGTTAAGTCTTATCTTGATGTGAGAGACTAGGGCATCACGGTATCGAGGGGCTACATGCTTGAAACTTTCGACGGCCCACAAAAAATGATTTTACATATATAAAGAATGATCCATATAACAAAAAATAATATGGATCATGTAATGATGTGCAAGACATTCAAAGTTAATTCTTATCTTGATGTGAGAGACTAGGGCATCATGGTATCGAGGGGCTACATGCTTGAAACTTTCGACGGCCCACGAAAAATAATTTTACAAATATAAACTAATCTCATTTGCGACTATACTAGCCTCTGTGCCAACCGGATGATCCCAAAATATCTGTGCTTTTGGCTTTTCATTGTGTGTATGCACGTATTTCTCCAAAATGAGGCCCCTACTAGGATCATGCACTGCACGTCGTTGTTGTGTTCCTGCATATGAAAATTCATGAAATGAACATATATCATCTACCAATAGATTTATATAATAAAAAAATATACATAGTTTATAAATTGATAGAGATGTACCTGCAGGAGGATGATGCTGCGGTGCCATGACCTTCGGTTGGGCAGGCTCTAGCTGAGCACTAGTCTGCTCTGTGGACTTGAGCAGTTGAGTCTCATCTAAATCCTCTGACTCATCATGCAAAATGCTAAAGTGAGGATGTGTATCATCAAGTGGGGCCTGTTGTCTACCCCACGAACGTCCACGTCCAGGATCAGTCATGATGCTGCAATGATTAAAATAATTCAAATCAGTATGTAATTAAAAAAACTCAAGTATAACAAAAAAATAAATTAAATTACTTATTCATATTAATTATTATTCTCAGAATCTGAATTCATGTCCATATAGTCGTCCTCAGCAGCACTCATAGAAGGCATCGACCCTGAAGTGCTATCATCATCGTCGTTGATGAAGTCATCATCCACATGTGATTGTGATCTCAAATTATTATTGGATCATGCCCGTACCTGTGCCCTTACCGACATTCCAACAATAAGAACATCCTCAGGTTCGCAGTCGTCTCTTTGCAATTATCCTATGTCGAGCGTGTCATCGACACTAATATATTATCTGGTGCTTGTATTTGATGTGCTTCATTTTTGATAGTTGCACGGACTTCATTCTCTAGATCTTCATCATTTGGGCATGTGAAAAGTGAGGGATCGAACAAATATTTATGCTGAGCCCTTATTGCAACTCGCCAAGGCTCTTTCATTTTGGTATCATCAATATACCATACTAGTCTCACTTGCTTTACAAAAATATAAGGATCACTTTCATACCGCACGTGACCAGTGTGGACACTGATGAGTTGAGGGTCTATAACAATTGACCTGTATCATCCAAAATCATACCATCGATACTTGAATAACATGATCCATCGAAGATCACTATATCTCAGCTCTATAACCTCATGCAGAACATCGAAACAATCTATTATTTCACCATTGCGCTCGCCCTCCACACTTATTCCATAATTCTGTGTGGTTCGATCGTGATTGTGATTTTTCATTAAGAACTGCACACCATTGACTATACATATTGAATATACCGATACACGTCTATCAGATTTTCGTGCAAGTGCGGCTAAGTCATCACTGATACAGTTAGGATTGTCTATACGTAGCTGAGCTATCTACAATTAAAAGAACAATAAGCAGGTTAAGTTTGATAAAATAAATACTATATAAATGAACTTTTAAATCATAGTGAACATTAACATAACTTATCCGTTCGTCAAACCATGATGCGAATTGATTCCTATGTCGTGCCACTGCTAATGTAGGATTGATTCTTCCGAGCTCACTTTCATGCTCACTGAAGTGATACAGTAATAACATGTATATTTTAATTTAGAGTATACAAGTATGTACATTCATGCATATATCAACAAAAAAAAAATAAATATGTATACTCACATCATGTACGCTTCCATCTCCTCGCAATTGTTTAGCACATATCAATGCATGTCGTTCATTTTTTGTGGTGTCAACATTCGAAAATCCTTCTTACCATATGGTCAGATAACATTGGAGAACATGGACAATCCATCGATCAGAATATCATCAACATCGACATTCTGTTGTGGCCTCATAAATTTGATCTCTACTCTCTGAAGGTACATAGAGCAGAATGTCATACATTCATTCATAATGTGTGCCTCCGCTATTGAACCTTCAGGCCGTGCTTTGTTAGCGACGGCACTCTTGTATTCTCGCATCTCTCTATCCAATAAATTATCAATTGATATGCATATATAATAAGAAATATAATAATAAATAATAAATATTACAATATCATGCAATTATTTTCCAATTGGGTACATCCATCTTGTATGTATTGGCCCACCCAGTCTAGCCTCATGTGGAAGATGAACGGAAAGATGCACCATGATATCAAAAAAGGTGGGAGGAAATATCATCTCGAGCTTACAGAGAGTAATGATAATCTTCTTCTCTAATATATCGATCTGACTTCGTCTCAACATCTTCACACATAAGTCTCGAAAATAAGTTCTCAGATCAAGTAATACATTCACACACATTATCCGACAACAATCCAGCAAACCAACTAGGAGCACATATTGTAGAAGCACATAGCAATCATGACTTTTCATGCTGACGATCTTTCCATCTTTCAGCTTGATGTATCATTTTAAGTTTGAGGCATATCTATCAAAAAACCTTACTGATCTCAAATATATGAGAAATTGATTTTTCTTTCTTCAGTTTGTACATAACATGCCAATAGCTTCACCAGCCTATCTCTCTGTCGAATCAAATGTAATTCTTTTCTAATCCGCATGTCCTTTAAGTCAAGACGAGCCTTCATGGTATCCTTCGTTCTTCCTTCGATATTGAGGATGGTATAAAATACATTATCAAATATGTTCTTTTCAATATGCATGACGTCAAGATTATGTCGAAGAAGAAGTATTTTTCAATATGGAAGATCGAACAACTTGCTTCTTTTTCTCCAATTTTCGATACTTGTTCGCACGCCTACTTAGTTGGCCGGATCCTGACCAAATATGACATCTTGTGGGTCAGGTAGCTAATTTAAAATATTGTTCATAGACCAGAACCTTGACTGGGTATGTCATTCATGCTTGCGATTGAACTTAAGACTTCTCCTCCATCTATAATCATCCAGCAAGAAACATCGATGATCGGTGAAATAAATTTTTTCATGAATACTGTCCGATGTAATATTATCATTACAAGTTAGGCATGTTAAAAAATATATCCCAAAAGTCAATCGTCAATCTGTTGACGGTTGAGCAACTTTGTATTGTAATTGATTTGTTAATAAATAAAATATATTTTTGGCATTTTCATCATAAGTTTTCATCTTCTAATGAACTCCATTGTTAAGATGAAGTCGTCGGGACTATTTAGGTTTGATAAAGAGAAAATTTATCGATTAGTCCTTAAAACTGTTCACGATCAAATGATAGGCTGTTAATAAGGATGACAGCTTCTATCGAGCATAGATCGCTGTAGACCATATGGGTTGGTTGTCCTTTTAACTAAAGAGTGTGGAGACACTGGTATGACATACAGATGAGATGTAAGGGTACATCATCATTGAATGTGACCAACTCCAGAGTATTGTGCTATCGAGAATGTCTCTGATGGGATATAGATATAAGTGTCCCTTAGACCTGAGATCGCCTCAGTGACTTGCAAGCAATTTACTATGCTTTGATACTGGACTAACTGAATTTTTAACTTAGTGATGGAAGGCTTCTAGACACAGTCAAGTACTTGCAAAGTCAGAGTATGATCGAGATGGGATTAACCACTCCAAGAGTTGGAGAAGAATGAGTCGCTGTATTTCAATTTAGCAAAATCTTGGCCAGGATAATCCATCAGATGGATTTGATATTTTGAAATACAATGTGGACAACCTGATCAGAGTTGACAGTTGAACTCTGAGGTATCCTATAAGCATTTTGATCAAGAGGATGAATTATATGGAAACTATATCCGTATGGGGTATAAAAATATTGTTCTACACATTCGACCTATCCGACCGTCGGATACCATTACTAGATGGTCACTTCGATTGATACAAAAATTTATTCTTATGCTACCAATTTAGGTTCGGACCTATGAAGTTACATACATTAGAGTTTACAATCTGATCAGATGGTTGATCAACGATTAAAAATTATTCTAGGGTTAAACGATCAATACGATTGACATTTAACCTAGTGCAAGTATTGCAGGAGGATCGATTAGCAATTTGATTGCTAATTGACTTAATTTAATTAAGTCAATGAGCTGAGATTAAGTTTAATTGAATATAATTTAATTAGATTTAGTTTAGGCTTGATTGGATCAAGTCTAATTGGTTTATTGGATAAGCCAAGTGCAAGAAAAAACTAGTCCTAGTTCAATTAGGACTTGGGTCAATCTAATTTTTAATTTGATTAAAAAATTAAATTAGATTTAAATCTAATTTAATCTGATTAAATTAAATTCTTAATTGAGTTAAGATCTATTTTAATTGGGTTGATTTGGTTTTGGTTTGATTTGGTTTGAGAATCCAAATTTGAATAAGTCATAGATTGAATCCTAGTAAGACTAGGATTCCACCTTGCGCCACCTTAGCCCCCCATGCCCACTCTCTCTTATTTTGTATGACAAAACCTTCTCTCCCAGGCCTTCACGCACACCCAAAGCTTTCCTCTCTTTCTTCCTTATATGGAATGTGGTTGTGGATCAAGTCAAAGTAGGAATTAGTTTGGATTTCAAATTCTATGAGATAGAATATTAGAAAACTAAAACTTTTTCTTTATGGCACTGATTTTATCCAAATTTTTTTTTAAAATTTTCATGACTTTTATGGAACATATAATGTACCCTTTGCTGGTAGTCCATGGTAGAAAAAGAAAGAAGAGGCACCCAAGAGTTGGGTGCCACTTGTCTTGCCCTGTTTGGATTTTCCTTGACTAGGTATTTGACCTAGATAAGGATTCTTCATATCTCTTAATTTAAGATGAATTTATTCTTAAAATTTTTGTAGATTATAGAGCATTGAGAGGTCTTTAGGACATGTAAAAATTAGAGAGAAAGAGTGTTGGGGCATGAAGATATAATAGACACAAAACTATGTATCTGGGTTAGAGCAAAGAGAAGAAGAAGAGGGTCTTCTTTTAGAGTTGCTGTGTTCACCTCTTTCCTTCCTCCATCTGTGAATTTTCTAAGAGTGTCTCACATCTAAAACTCTTTCTCCTACTTCTCATCTTTGGAAGAGTCCAAATCAAGAAGAAGGAGGCATCTGATCGACCATCGAAGAAGGATCAGCACAGTACTAGCATATTGTGCTGATTTTCTGGATCAGGACTTCTGATCGTGATTCGTGGGCTCGTGTGGATAACTCCTAGAGGTCAGACGTGTGTGTGGCTCACACATCATCCTTAAGTTCGGATCAGCAAAGTTAGAATGTCTAACTTGCAAGGTAATAGATCTGATCTATTATATTTTACATACATTAGATGTAGTATAGAAACATATTGATATGATCAACATGTAGTTCTTGCTCTTTATATTTTAATTTTTGATTTAATATCATATAATAATCATGTAATAGGATCTTACATCTAGAGATTCTCTAATTTTATAAGATAAATTTTGATTTATTTTAATCTTTCACTGCCTGATCTTGAAAAAATTTCAAGATCTAACCCTGAAACCCTAGGTCTGGTTCTTTCAATTGGTATTAGAGCCTAGGTTGTTTATTACATGATTATTTATACATACTTAGATTATTTCTTAGATTAGATCTATTTTATAATCTAATTATTAAATCTAAAATTAAAATTTTTAGATCAATCACGAACTGTAGGTTGTCCTGCTGTAAGGTTTATCCCTTACAGTGCAAAGGTTATCCTAGTTCGTGTAGATCTATCTTTAATCATAAATTTGTTAGATATGATCTAGATTAAATTTATGATTTATTAGATTTGAAAGGTATTTAAATCTAAAATAAAATCTCTTTGTTAATAATTTTCATGCAAAGAACCATCATATATTTGTCTGAAAAATTTATGCAGTTTAAAGTTGAAATTGTTTCAATTACATGAACCTGTTTAGATTAAATCTAAAGTAGTTTCATGCTTATTTCACTTGTATTTTGATTATGAATCAAACATGCAACTTAGTTGGTAAGAACCATGTTATAAAAATATTTTACAAACATGAAAATTATTTTCGAAAAGTCGAACCCCAACCTTCAATCCAAAACTTAATTGAGAATTAAGAAGTTGTTTGATTAGGTTCTAGGATTGTAAATTGAAGAACCTAAGACAGAAACCATAACATATTGGGTTAATGGGTTAGTGAGAATTAAGTCCATTAATTGGGTTAGACCTAAGGTTAGATTAAAGATAGACTTAATTAGAGAATTGACTAAATCTAATCAATTGTTGTCTTAGATTAGGCCAAGGATTTTTTAGATCAATTACAATAGTTGTAGTTGGTCAAATCCATGTCTTTAACGAGAACCAAATGGACTTGATTTTTGGCTAAGTGGTCTAGCACGAACTGTTAGGTTGATCTAATTAAAACTAATTAAACCAGTTAGTGTCTAAGGTAAACCAGACCGGTGGTTTTTAATTGGCAGCTCGCTTATCTGGCCATTTCTGATGGTGTCTAAGGCAAGTTTTGGTAGACCCTCCCATCGATCGAACTTACCTGACCTCTTAGTGAAATTATATTTTGATCGGATCACTTAACTATTCGAGCTGATCCATATCAGCTAGATAAATCAGTGTGACTGATTTAAGTACTCCTAGACCAGTCCTTTTAATGGTCTCCCTTAAGCTGACTTGGTGAAGCCAGTGGGAGGATCATGATAAGCTAGTTCATCTGACCTCCTCTAAATCAATTAAATCTTCTAAAATTATTAGATTCTTAAAATAAAATAGTTATGATGATAACTAGATCATAGCCTCCCATTAAGTGGATGATAATGGGTCCATCAGTTGGATAATCATTGGAGGCCCAAAGGCCCGGTGCTTATCAGCTGATAGAATTGTCATTCATAATATGATTTCTTGACTGCATCTTTCTAAATGGTGGTTAGGTTAGCCAACCAAAGTTGGGCCTAATCATTCATTGGCTAGACGGGCCAAGTATGGTCATGTTAATGGTTGGACCTAATCAGACCTTTTCAGTGGAGGCCAAAGCCTACTGATTAGGGACTGGGATAAAATTAAAATTACTAAAAATTATTTAGAAAAATAATTAGTTATGAACCTACCCTTAGATATACATGGGTTGGCCAACCAAAGTTGGGCTTGTGTGCGTCTAATTGGATTCTAGTACCCACTAAGGAATTAGAATAATTCCTTGAATTGGAGGTAAAGGCTACCAATTCGAATAAAATAGTGAAAGAAATCTTTTGATTAAAGTCTAAATCTTTAGGTTTAATGAATCAATTACTATTTAGGTTATGGTTTTTCTTGGTGCAGATATGGCCACTTTTCTATCGCTCCGATCATTGTTGGACAATGATAAGTTGGTGGGACCCAACTTCGGTAGCTGGTACCGAAAGTTGAAGATTATCCTGGAGCATGAATGGATCCTATATGTGATAACGGATCCTATATTTGAGGAGCCAGTTGCCAATGCACGTGGAACAGTCAGAGATACTTACCAGAAGTGGCTCAGTGACCGGACCACAGTGTGCTGCATCATGCTGGCTGCCATGAGCGACGAGTTTAGTCGCAGATTTGAGATGGCTCAACCAAAGGACATGCTTCAAGTGTTGGAGGATGCCTTTGGCACACCCGATGACGTGGAGAGACACAAGAGTAGTTGTGCCATCTTCAACACCAAAATGCGGGATGGTGCCTCTGTCACTGATCATGTATTGTACATGATCGAGCTGATGGAGCATTTGAGCAAGCTCGGCTTTCCTTTGCATGAGCAACTTGGGAAAGATGCAATACTGAACTCGCTGCCCAAGTCTTATCTCCCATTCCTCACTCATTATAGAATGACAAAGCCTGAAGTAAACTACCACGGGTTACTGGGGTTGCTTTAAAACTTTGAGAAGGATCACCAACTCCACAAGGAGTCGGTGAACTTAGTGGGAGGTTCATCTTCTAGTTCTCGATCCTTTAAGAAAGGGAAGAAGAACAAGAAGAAGAAAGTGAAGAAGGTGCAAGTTCAGACTGGGATATCAGTGCAGGGCCAGACCAGAAAGATCAAGCCCAATAAGAGTTGAGCTGAATACTTCTTTTGTAAGAAGCGGAGGCACTGGAAGAGGAACTGTCCTCAGTACATTACCTCCCTAGACCCGAACAGGCAGAGAAAGAAGCAAGTTGTTGCTGGGCAAGATATTTATATGATAACTCCTTATAATTTCTCTATTTGTGATATAACTGACTGGGTATTGGATATTGGTAGCTCTTACTATATTTGTAATTTGTTGTAGGGGTTGCAGGTCGGTAGGAGATTCGAGCAAGGTGAGAGGTTTCTGAACGTTGGAGATGGAAGACCAGTTTCAGTTCTAGTATTAGAAATCTTGAAACTTATATTTGAGTCCCATACCATTATTCTTAATGATTGTCATTTCTATCCCAGTTTCCTTTTAAATATTATTTCTGTAGGCCTTCTGGCCAAAAATAATTAGAAAATTTCAATAAAGAAATAAGTTTGTAATATCATTATGAATGGTATTATTATTTTTGTGGATATTTGAACAATGGTGTGTATATGCTATCACAACCTATTAACGTAGTCTATTCTACTGACTTTCACCCTAGATTAGATAGTGTATCAGATATCTACTTATGGCACTATAGGCTAGGTCATATAAACAAGAATAGTTTAAACAGATTGACTCAAGAGGAAATCCTCGAAGTCAGTGATTGTGAATCACTTCCAACTTGTGAGTCCTGTTTTCTTGGTAAAATGATCAAGTCACCTTTTACTGAAAAAGGTGAGAGAGCTACTAAGCTCTTGGGCCTAGTACATATGTGTATGCAGGCCTATGAGCACAAGTGCTAGAGGTGGATATTTCTACTTCATCACTTTCACAGATGATCTATCCAGATATGGATATGTCTATCTGATGAAACATAAGTCGGATTCATTTGAAATGTTCAAACGATTCTGAAGTGAAGTAGAAAGATAAACTGGGAAGAGTATTAAAACTCTTCGGTCTGATCGAGGAGGGGAATACTTTACTGATGAGTTTCTCATATATCTAGGAGAGAATGGGATTCTCTCCCAATAGACTGCTCCAGGAACACCACAGCATAATGGTGTCTGAAAGGAGAAATCGAACTCTGTTAGATATAGTCCGATCCATGATGGATTTTGCCAGCTTACCGATATCCTTCTGGAGATATGCACTCGAATCGGCCTGTTATCTGTTAAATAGAGTTCCAAGTAAGTCTGTAATTAAGACTCCATATGAGATATGGATAGGGCACAAGCCAGTACTTTTACACCTTAGGGTCTGGGGGTGTCCGGCCTATGTCAAACGGTTAGTTACAGATAAACTTGGATCTAGGTCTGACAAATACACATTCATAGGGTACCCCAAAGAGATCAAAAGATATTTTTTCTATCATGCTGATGAGCAAAAGGTGTTCGTCTGTCTTAAGACAATCTTTTTACAAAAAGAGTTTCTTGGTGAAGGAATCATTGCCTCTAAGATTGAACTTGATGAAGTTTAACAGGTAGAAAGACCGACACCAATAGCTGAACCTGAGTCGGATTTGATTAGATTAGATCCAAAGCTCAATGTACCTGCACCATTAAGATGATCTGGTAGAGTATCGCGTCAGTCAGACAGATACTACAGTTTTTTTGTCCGAGATGGTGATCCCATCGAACTCGATGAGAACGATGAAGATCCGATCACATATATGGATGTAATGCAGAGACCTGATTCTGAGAAATGGCTTCAAGTCATGAAATCCAAAATGGAGTTCATGAAGGTCAACGATGTATGGACATTGGTTGACCCATCTGAAGGGGTTAAACCCATTGGGTGTAAATGGGTCTTCAAAAGGAAGAGGGGTGCAGACGGAAAGGTGGAGACCTATAAAGCCCGTGTGGTTGCTAAAGGGTATCATCAACATTTTGGTATTGACTATATCGAGATGTTCTCCCCTATGGCAATGCTCAAATCCATTCGGATAATGCTTGCAATAGCTGCCCATCTGGATTATGAGATCTGGCAGATGGATATAAAGATAGCTTTTCTGAATAGAAAGCTGACCGAAGAGGTGTATATGATACAACCTGAGAGGTTTACATCTATAGATGAGTCCAAGGTGTGCAAGCTTTAGAGATCCATTTATGGATTGAAGTAAGCTTCTCGGAGTTGGAACATGCATTTTGATAAGATGATCAAAACGTATGGTTTCGTTAAGAATGGAGAAGAGCCCTGCATCTATAAATGGATAAATGGTCTAGTTATGGTATTCCTTGTCTTGTACGTGGATGATATTCTTTTAATCGAGAATGACATCCCCGCACTATAGGAAATAAAAGTTTGGTTGTCATCGCAGTTCTTCATGGAGGACATGGGTGAAGCATCCTACATCTTAGGGATGAAGATTTATAGTGATAGATCTAAAAAGATGCTTGGGTTATCCCAGTCCATGTACATAGACACTGTGCTGAAGAGGTTCAGCATGAAGAATTTCAAAAAGGACTCTCTACCGATAGGCCATGAAATTTCTCTCTCTAAGAAGGATTGTCCGACAACTCCTGAAGAAAGAGCGTATGAGTAGAGTCCCATATGCTTCGGCCGTGGGATCTATTATGTACGCCATAACGTGTACAAGATCAGATGTGGCATACTTACTAGGAGTAGTGAGTAGATACAAATCTGATCCTGGAGAAAATCACTGAAAAGTGGTTAAAGCCATCCTTAAGTATTTAAGAAATACTAAGGACCAATGGTTGGTTTATGACGAGTCAGATCTGAAACTTGTGGGGTTCACTGACTCCAGCTTTCAATCTGACCTTGATGACAGCAGAAGCGAGTCAGGTTATATCTTTACTCTGAATGGTGGAGCCATCTGCTGGAAGAGTTCCAAGCAGCATACTGTGGCAGACTCTGTTTGTGAGGTAGAGTACATTACAGCATCGGATGCTGCAAAAGAATCTGTGTGGCTGAAAAAATTTATCATCGAGCTCAGAGTAGCAACCTCCATCGATGGTCCGATCCTACTCTACTGTGACAGTACTGGTGCCATTGCTCAGGCGAAGGAACCCAAAGCACACCAGCGGACGAAGCACATTTTGCGTCGCTTCCACCTGGTCCGGGAGATCATGGATCAAGGTGACGTCGACCTTCAGAAGATCGATAGAAAGGAGAACCTGACCGACTCCTTCACTAAAGCCCTGACGATAAAGGAGTTCGACAACCACAAGTCAAAGACGGGTATTAGATACTGTGCCGAGTGGCTTTAGGACAAGTGAGAGTTGTTGACAGTTGAGCAACCTTGTATTGTAATTGATTTGTTAATAAATAAAATATATTTTTGGTATTTTCATCATAAGTTTTCATCTTCTAATGAACTTCGTTGTTATGATGAAGTCCTTAGGACTATTTAGGTTCGATAAAGAGAGGATTTATCGATTAGTCTTCAAAACTATTCACGACCAAATGATAGGTTGTTAATAAGGACAACAGCTTCTATCGAGCATAGGTCGCTGTAGGCCATATGGGTTGGTTGTCCTCTTAACCAAGGAGTGTGGAGACACTGGTATGGCATACAGATGAGATGTAAGGGTCCATCGTCATTGAACGTGACTAACTCCAGAGCATTTTACTGTCGAGAATGTCTCTGATGGAATATAGGTATAAGTGTCCCTTAGACCTGAGATTGCCTCAATGACTTGCAAGCAACTCACTGTGCTTTGGTACTGGACTAACTGAATTTCTAATTCAACGATGGAAGACTTTTGGGCATAGTCAAGTACTTGTGAAGTCCGAGTGTGATCAAGATGGGATTAACCACTCCAAGAGTTGGAGAAGAATGAGTCGCTGTATTTCAATTTAGCAAAATCTTGGCCAGGATAATCCATCAGATGGATTTGATATTTTGAAATACAATATGGACAATCTGATCAGAGTTGACAGTTGAACTCTGAGGTATCTTATAAATATTTTGGTCAAGGGGATGAATTATATGAAAATTATATCCGCATGGGTTCTAAGGATGTTGTTCTACACATTTGACCTATCCGACCGTCGGGTATCATTACTAGATGGTCACTTTGATTGGTACAAAAATTTATTTTAGTACTACCAGCTTAGGTTCAGACCTATGAAGTCATACATATTAGAGTTTATGATCCAATCGGATGGTTGATCAAAGATTAAGAATCGTTCTAGGGTTAAACGATCAATACGATTGATATTTAACCTAGTGCAAGTGTTGCAGGAGGATCGATTAGCAATTTAATTGCTAATTGACTTAATTTGATTAAGCCAATGGATTGAGATTAAGTCTAATTAAATATAATTTAATTAGATTTAGTTTGGACTTGATTGGATCAAGTTCAATTGGTTTATTGGATAAGCCAAGCGTAAGAAAAAACTAGTCTTAGTTTAATTAGGACTTGGGTCAACCTAATTTCTAATTCGATTAAAAAATTAAATCAGATTTAAATCTAATTTAATCTGATTAAATTAGATTCTTAATTGAGTTAAGATCTATTTTAATTAGATTGATTTGATTTTTATTTGATTTGGTTTGAGAAACCAAATTTGAACAAGTCATAGATTGAATCCTAGTGAGACTAGGATTCCACCTTGCGCCACCTTAGCCCCCCACGCCCACTCTCTCTTATTTTGTGTGATAAAACCTTCTCTCCCAGGCCTTCATACATGCCTAAAGCTTTTTTCTCTTTCTCCCTTACATGAAATGTGGTTGTGGACCAAGTCAAAGTAGGAATTAGTTTGGATTTCAAATTCTATGAAATAGAATTTTAGGAAACCAAAACTCTTTCCTTATGGCATTGATTTTACTCAGATTTTTTTTGAGATTTTTGTAGATTTTATGGCACATATTGTGTGCCCTTTGCAGGTGGTCCATGGCAGAAAAAGAAAGAGGAGGTGCCCAAGAGTTGGGTGCCACTTGTCTTGCCCTGTTTGGATTTTTCTTGACTAGGTATTTGACCTAGACAAGGATTCTTCATATCTATTAATTTAAGATGAATTTCTTCTTTAAATTTTTGTAGATTATAGAGAATTAAGAGACCTTTGGGGTGTGTAAAAATTAAGAAGAAAGAGTGTTGGGGTGTAGAGATATAATAGACACAAAACTATGTGTTTGGGTTAGAGCAAAGAGAAGAAGAAGAGGATCTTCTTCTAGGGTTGCTGTGTTCACCTCTTTTCTTCCTCTGTCTATGAGTTTTCTAAGAGTGTCTCATATATAAAACTTCTTCTCCTACTTCTCATCTTTGAAAGAGTCCAAATCAAGAAAAAAGAGGTATTTGATCGACCATCGAAGAAGGATCAGCACAGTACTAGCATACTGTGTTGATTTTCTGGACCAGGACTTCTGATCATGATTCGTGGGCTCGTGTGGATGACTCCTAGAGGTCGGACGTATGTGCGGTTTGTAACATCATCCTCAAGCATAGATCAGCAATGTTAGATCGTCTAACTTGCAAGGTAATAGGTCTGATCTATTATATTTTCATACATTAGATGTAGTATAGAAACATGTTAATATGATTAACATGTAGTTCTTGCTCTTTATATTTTAATTTTTGATTTAATATCATATAATAATCATGTAATAGGATCTTAGATCTAGAGATACTTTAATTTTATAAGATAAATTTTGATTTATTTTAGTTTTTCGCTGCCTGATCTTGAAAAATTTCAAAATCTAACCCTGAAACTCTAGATCTGGTTCCTTCAGGGCATGCTTTATACCTTTTTGTACACCATCCAGAAATATTGTCATATACAAAAAAAATGTTAACTATCCAAAGTAGTGCCGCATGCATGCGAAAGATGCCTCTTGCAATATGATCATACGTTACGCACCCTTCTTCCCACAAGTATTGCAACTCTTCGATCAATGGCTCTAAAAATATGTCTATATCTCTTCCAGGGGCACGAAGACCCAGGATCAATAAAGCTAGCAGATTAAAAGGTAATTTTATACACTTTCAAGGTGGTAAATTATAAGAAAACACCATAACAGGCCACACACTGTATGTAGTACTAAGATTACCATATGGATTAAATTCGTCTGTTGTTAACCCTAGCCTGATATTTTGTGAATCAACTGCAAACTATGGATGTTCATGATCAAAATATTTTCATGCATCTCCATCTGATGGATGTCTCATGACATCATCGTTGATGTTGTTTTCCTCCTTATGCCATCGCATGTCACAGGCAGTATGCCTAGACATGAACAATCGACGCAATCATAGTGTAATCAAAAAGTACCATAAATTCTTGCATGATATATATATATTTTTTATCCTTACCATGATTTTTTTTCATCTACTTGAATTACAAATTGAACATGCTTGTAGATCTTTTTTATCCTTCCGAAATAGAACACAATCATTCGGACATGCATGTATCTTTTTACAGCATAGGCCCAAGTCATCGACTCCCAACCCGAGTCTTTTCAATAAATTTTTGGCTTCGTAATGACTTGATGGAAGTAACTTTCTCTTAGGCAGTAGGTCCTTTAAAAATTTGAGCAACCAATTAAATGAGTTGTTTGACTATTTATCTAGTGTCTTCATATGTAATAACTTTATTATAGCGGACAACAGAGAGTACTTCTTACAATCAGGATAAACGTCACTTTGTGCATCTCTCAATAGATGCTCGAATCTATCATTCACAGGCATGTTACTGACCTCCTTAGCTTCTTGTCTCAGAATGGGATGCTGATGTTCTGATCCCACTTCCACATTTGCTTCAAATAACTCCGGATGGAGATCCTCCAAAATTTCTTTATCTTCTGCACCGAGTGTTTGCCTTTCACAATTGGATGATCCACCTATTGACGATGCATTTGTGGGTCTCCTGGGTAATATGCTCGAGCTAGTCTGCAAATCTTCACCATGACAAGTCCATCTCTTGTAAGTCACATCTATACCGTGTTCGTATAAATAATTTTGAATATCCGATAGGGTACATCAAAATAAATTCCTACATCGACGACATGGATAACGAGCTTTCCCATCTTCTCTAATGTGATTAGACTCCACATTCATGAAAGATGTCACACCCGCAATATACTCGGGACAGAACTTATCGCACAATGACATCCAACTACGATTCATGCCTACATGTTTATGATACAAACTATGCAATCAATTTTATGTAATAATAGTTGACTAACACCTTATATCCCCTGCCTATAGGGTGATGGTCCTATTCCTTTCAAGAATGCAAGAATTTAATATTGCAATATATGTCTTCTACACCAAAAAAACTTTGACAGTATTTCAGTGCAGTTTTTCAGAACATAAACACTAAAATTGTGCTATGTATCCAGAGAATATGATCAAAAATACCAACAAAACTCTCCGATGTAGAAGCACATGGTATGCAATATAAAATTTACTCACGTGCCCAAATTGTACACAAGGACAATTCGAAGATAGTGTGTACAGCATCAATATTTTTTTTCATTAAAGAATAAATATTGGTTCATGCATGCTATCCTCGAATGAAATTTTTAAGATTTATAGATTTGTTATGCTATAATTAATATATTATTATTATAACTATTTTTATTTTTAAACTATTTTCAGATCATGAACTATGCTTCAAAGTAGAGCAACAAATAATCATGCCCAATGACTAAAATCAATTAAAAAAAAGAATAAAAATTTAAAAAATTAAAAAAAATTAAAAATTATGGCCTGATCTTCCAACTCTCTCATAAATCCCATAGAAAGAGAGATGGGTACTGAGATAAGTGGACGTCCGTGGCTGTGCGGCGATGGCGATGGTGATGGCAGTGCGGCAACGACGGTGACCTACAGGTGGACTGTGAGAGAGAGCTTGAGTGAGACACAACCAGAGAGAGCCAGAAAGAGTCATATATACCTGAGAGATCATGGCTTGGTGGACTTCAAAGAGGGACGATGGCGATGGCAGTGTGGTGACGATGGTGCGACGATGATGGAGGCTACCTACAGATGGACTATGAGAGAGAGAGAGAGTCAGAGAGAGCTATACCTCAACGACGATGGCCCGACAGAGGTCAAAGAAGGAAGGTGGTGGAGGTGGAGGTGGAGTGATGACGACGGTGGCAGAGGTGGAGTGACGATGACGGCCCTAGGAGAAGCAACAACCATAAGAGAGGGAGAGAGGGAGAGAGAGAGAGAGAAAGGGAGGGAGAGGGAGAAATCAGGGAAGAAGATGATGGTAATGGCCTCGATTCGACCGACACAGTGGCATGGAGGGAGGACAACAGTGGTGGCCTTGATTCGAGCGGTACAGTGGTGTGGAGGGCTTCAATCTGATCAGTGGTGTGCCCGACCAGAGAGGGAGGATGATGATCAATGGCGCACTCGATCGAGAAGTGAGGACGACAATAGATGGTAGCGATGGGAGAGAGCGAGAGAGAGACAGGCGATTCGGTCGGCGTGGTGGCATGGAGGGAAGATGAGAATTGGGGAGGGCTTCAACCCGATTGGTGGCGTGCTCAACCGGGGAGGGAGGACGATGGTCGGCAGCGATCTCGATTGGGGAGGGAGTGGCGTGCTCGGTGGCATGGGACAGCGAGAGGGAGATCGCGCAATTTGGGGCAAAATTTTGCCCTAAAATAATATTTTTTTCCAACAAAATAATCTTGAGCGATGAAATATTTTTATCGCCAAATATAAAAATTTTGTTGCAAAAATTATATTTTTTGTAATAAAATTTTTTTCATCATAAATAATTAATTTTTAGCAATAAAAATTTTATTTCATTGTAAATAATTTTATTTTTTGAGATGAAAAAATTATTTCATTGCAAAAAATTAAAAACTCTAGTGATAAAAAAAATTTCGTCATTAAAAATATATTTCTAGCAATGAAAAATAAAATTTTTTCACAAAAGATTCAATTTTTTTCAACAAAATAACATTTAGTGATGAAATATTTTCATCATCAAATATAAAAAATTCTATCACAAAAACTATATTTTTTACAATAAAAATTATTTCATCACAAATAATTTAATTTTTAGTGATAAAAATTTTATTTCATTGTAAATAATTTTATTTTTGACGATAAAAAATTTATTTCATCACAAAAAAATAAAAACTCTAGTGATGAAAAAAATTTCATCATTAAAAATTTATTTCTAGCAATGAAAATTACAATTTCATCACAAAAGATTTAACTTTTTATGATGAATTTTTTTTTTCATCGCAAATACTTAATTTATGACAACGAAATTTTTTTTGTGTCGCAAAAACATAATTATTTGGGATGAAAAATTTTTTGATCGCTAAAATTTTGCCTCTATATATCAGATTTCTTGTAGTGTAAATCATTTTCTGTTGATTAAATGGTGGTGGCAATATTACATAAACCATAAAGACTTTGGTAGAACCTCATCCTTGAGCTCCATTTTAAAATTAGCCACCAAGCCATAGCATAAAAGATGCAAATAGAAAGGCTTCACCTCCTTAGAGGAACATCATGAAAACTAGTAACTAGTTTTTCAAAAGCATCTTCTTCAACCATCAAAAAGGAGATCAAATTGCCTTTTGACATGACTATTGGTTACTACAGACTCCCTTAAAGAAGCTCTTCCCAACTCTATTCACCCTAGATGACAAATCAGAAGCTTTTATCGCTGCCTTCATGGAAAGCTTGCCACTACCAATCAAGGGATATGCACTATCTGACCGCCCAAAGAAAGGAAGAACTGGCTCATTTCAAAACATCATTCAATCAGTGACGTTGACAATGGTTGAGTTTGAAGCCTTCTAGAAATGATCACCAGACCATATGTTCTCTATCAAAGCTTGTTATCGAGTCCTAAGTCATAGAGGAATAATAAGTCAGTTTGCTTCCATTAATTGGAGACTTTCAATCCCAAAAAAAATCAAGTTCTTCAACTAGCTAAGTTATGATGACAAAATCTTGATAGCTGCAAATTTGAGCAAAAAGAATTGGATGGCGCCTACATCATGCTCCAACTACGGCAAAGCAGATGAAATGATGGACCACTTGCTATTCACATGCCCATTTGCAACATTGATTTGGTAGCAAATAAATCTTCTACCCCTCTTGGGTCTTCATGGAACATTGTGGAGATTGAAAAATCTTGAAGATTAAGTATTCAAAATAGAGGCAAAAGAATATTTTAGGACTATTGGTTCTCAGTTATAACCTGGTGCATATGGAAAGAAAGGAATAGTAGAGTTTTTAAATTCCAAGCCACATCGCCTAGAATCATCATTTGAAATGCAGCATGTTTGCTTAAAGAATGGATGGCCTTCTATAAAGGAAGAGCAAAAGTGGCCATATCCAGCTTCTGTGACATCGCCCCAGTGGCAGATTAGCTTTGTAGAATTAATATAAAATGAAGGACAAATAATAAGAATACTGAAAACTAAATAGAGTATATTACTATTTCTACATCAACAACAACACATAAAAATTCTTTATTTTTACAATTATCCTCTATAATTTTTCATATTTTGAAAATGATGCATGATAGTACCATTAGTAATACCATCAAATATATCTCTTTTTATATATATCACTAAACAATCATTCATCAATTGATGATACATGAGGTTATGTAATTTAGTCTTTATAAAGTTCATCGCAAAAAAAGCCCTTTTCACAGTAACTGTAGCAACTGGTAGTATCAATGCTAATTTCAAAAGCAAATAAACTTGTGGATATATAATATGCTTCTTTGTTTCAACTAACTTCTTCGAAGGATCACCAAGCTCCTTTAATTCACAAAATCTTTTATCTTGACACATGTCAACAATGAAGTTTTCAAGGTAGTATTCCAGTGCCAAAAAATCAATATGTGAAAACTCATTTGAATAAAATTGAGCCAATCTAATCAACTTTTGTTTATTAAATGAATAGAATGAGTCAACCAGATCCAAACAAGCAATATAAAGAAGCAACTCAGTATTTATCTCACTAAAAAAAATGCTCATTATGCTCCAGAAGTTGCATATCAATAATCATATAAAATAATTTACCATGATAATGGCATGAATTTGTTATTTGTGGGGATTTACATCTCGATCTATCCTGAGAAATATATATGTCATCCATGTTCAAGATCAAAATACCATTCTTATTATACAATTCACAAATACTATCCAAATGAGATTCCCACCTTTTCTCCTCATCACTTGTAAGCATTGCCTAGCCACTCTTACAAGTGACATAATATTTATAATATCTTATTCCTTCCTCTACAAAGCCAAATTTAACTCATTTATAATCTCTAATATAGTCTGCATCAAGTATAAGATAAAACAAACTAAAATGATTATAAAAAATTAAGGAGTACTTGTACTTGAACTCTCTGCTCAGGATATAAGCCGTCAGTTACCATAGTTTCAAGTACATCCATAATAAAAGAGAAAATAGCAACTAAATTTAAAAGTAATTTATAGTGAGTCTCCAATGAGTATCACCTATCCTTTTAAGATTAATTTCTTGATTCAAACCTTGCCCACTTTGAAGCTCACCATTATTCAAGGCTTCTTCAACTTTGTCAGCTTGCTTTTCTCGAAGTATATCTCTACATTTGCAAGAAGCTCCAACCACACTAGATATTATATTTGATAAATACCCTTTTTTTTAAGATTAAGAGAGTTGTTATGTTTTTTTTTAATGGGAAGGGAGGAGATCAAGCGACCATCATGTGACTCCTCCCCATTCCTCTTTCATTTTGCTTGCTAGGAGTCATCCAGCAGGAGGTGAAGGTTCTTCTTCTTCTTGAGTATAGATCTTCCTAATGTTGATTACTTATTTCTTTAATTTATTTGATGATAAAGTGGGTAAATATGATAAGAGGATTTATTTTTATGTTATTGGTGATCATCCAGTGGAAGGAAGGGTTCTTCTTCTTCTTGATTATAGATCTTCTTCACTATCTAGTTCTTGCTCCTTTTTTTATTTGATGATAAAGTGTAGATACGTAAGACAGAAGGTTCTATTGTTATATTCTCTTCCCTCTTGCCCTCTTTATACTTCTACTTAGGCTATGGGAAAGAATTTCTAGAAAAAAAGAGTTGAGATCTATCTCTATTTTGATCTCTCAACTTCCTCTTGCTAGTATAAAAGCCTTATAATATGATCTCATTCTCTTACTTTACTCACCAACCTCCCCTTTTTTCTCTATGGGAACACTCTAGTTACCATCTTCAGGCTCCCTATAATCTCATGATACCTCAAGGATTTGTGATCACCTTCTAATAAATTTTCCTAATAGAAAAGATCAAATTTTTCCTAATGGCCCATGAGTTCACATTCTAGAAGGGTGTTAAAAGGCTAAGCCCACTTCTTCCTACTGATTCTTGTGATGGTGACTTTGTGAAATAGCTTATATCACCCAAATAATAGTAAACCTCTCTCTCTCTCTCTCTCTCTCAGGCATTAATATCATATAAGCATCCACAACATCCCATATTGAGACGGAAAAATCAAGTTTCTTATCTTGATATGCCTCCTTCATATCTCTTTAGCATGCACTGTGCAACAATTAGTGATTTAAAATATTATAATTTTCTTATTTTTTATAGATTTTTTAAATTAAAGCACTCATGATTTATGGGATATGAGCAGTTTTATATATTTTGTTATTTTTAATCATTGGAGAAAGTACAGGAGTATTGTACCATTTGGCCAAAGTATTAGAGAGTAGGAGAGAGAGACAATGGTGAAGAAGAGCATGTGGTGAAGAGGCTGATAGCTATATAAAGGTTGTGGACTTCCAGTATCTCGATTGTTAATGGTGGAGGAGATGACGCCACTATCTTAGAAGAGAAAATATGGCTATGCCTCTTATACCATGAACTCCATTCTCAAAATCATCTAATAAACTGAAAAATCATCTAACAAAGTGGGATCTCTTGCAGGGTAATTTAGTCATTTCAGACATGATGTTAATGGTGTTAGAACTCGGATGGATGGTTAGATCACATTACAATGAAAAACTAAGTATTAGGGTCTCATTGGAAAAATTAGAAGTCTTGGGGTGTAAATATAAATAGAGAAAAGTTGAAGGGGTATCTTTATAATTTAATTTGTAAATATTAAATTAACTTAACCGAATTGACACTTGCAATTTAGCTCCTTCATTACTTACAATAGTTATCTATATATCAATCAAGAGTCGGGCATTCCGATCAAGATAGGATATACTTGGGATCCCATTTACAGGATAAAGTTCGAAAGCAAGGTTTCCAACTATAAGAAATTATTCATATTGACCAATATTTTTCAATCATTATTTTAGTTCTTTAGAATGCCTTTTTAACTAATAAATCTCAAAATTGGTGCATATATAGCTCTTGATCTTGAATTTTCAAGATTTTAATATCTTAGTCCAAAAATATTGATCAAGATCTTGGAAATCTTAGTTTTCTTAAAATTTCTCTACTTAATATATCATCAAAGATAAACAAGATCCTGGTTCATATTAGTTTTGGCCACTCACCAAGACAACTAATATGTTGATGTTTAAAAACCTCAACAAAGAGCAATAACTTTAACATGTTGATTGAGAAAGTACAATCTACATTTGATAGTTACAAGTAGAGACTTTGTTGCAATCAGTCCTTGCTTCTAAACCTATTTTTTTAATGTTCATGTCATAATTGGAGACATCTAACCCAAAGCATTGTCAAAGTGTTGCTATTAGTAATATCTTAAGTTTCAGTACCCCAAAATTTAGGATTTTGCTATGTCGCATAGTCCACCACATGTACTGCATCTATCAATTTTACAAGAAAAAGGAGCAAGCCAAGCCGACACCATATTAATGGTGAACTACGTGAAATAATAGATAGTATTGGAGGTAAGAATCTCCATCAGTAGTGTACCATTAATGACGTACCATCATCATGATTAGTTAGCTAGGACCACTGTCCACTGGTATATTGGATGTAGTGATGTGGACTATCCATCACCATATTGGTTCCAATAGCACCGATTTCACCATTGGAAGGAATCTAAAGCCTGATAAGGCTAAAAGTTTACTAAATTGATTTCTACTTGATTTTCACCAATTTGCATGCAATTTTTATAGCTTTTGCTTAATCCCACGTTAGATATGCTTGCTCTAGGCCTCTACCAGGAGCCCTTCTAAACCTTCAGCCTCCAAGGGCCAAAATCAACTATGACATATCTTGAAAAGGTGTCCCTAAGATGCTCTAAACCATTATAAAAGTAATCTTAGGGGTGTCAAGAAGATTAAGCCTTTTTTGATGGTCCTAGAAGTCATAGAAGATCTGACACTTATGGGAAGGCTCGGTCTAAGTTTCATGTCTTAGAAAAATCCTTTAATCTCTTTTCTCCTCTTTTAATTATTTTCTCTTGCTTATGCATATAATTTAGGAATAACTATATTAGTTTGGTCCCTTTAGTTTCCTTTACAGGGTTTTTAAGGTGAAGATGAGGTATTTCAATAACTCTCCTTCTCTTCCCTACCAAATCCTCGATCAATGTTATCTCAAATTTCTATCCTTTAATTTTAGCTTTTATTTAGTTTTCTGCACCTATGTAGTCTAAGCTTCTCACATTCTATTATTCTTGTGCTAGTGTAAGATTGTTAGCTATTTCTTATATATTTCATCAAATTATTTGATGTTGATTTTCTAAAGAATAATATTTATTTCCATTGAGATTAAGTCTAGAAATATGAAACTATGGATTGTCTCATCATGTTCTTAAAAGTGTATCAAGATAATTAGTTTTGAAACCGTAACCTCCTATTACTATACTAAACATAGAATGAAAACTTCATATAGCTAGCTATATATATATTTTTCATTAATTAACACTAAGCCAAATGATTATTATCAAAAAAAGTAAAATTATTTTTATTATGGGAGAGACATGCCGATCAGGACTACTATTTTGGTCGGTCGTGTGGGTGAAGCCTGCGTCTGGCATCCACGACTGACAACCTCGATTCAAAAGAGGTGGAAGAGATTCTTCCTCAATAAAAGGCCAAAATATGGTCTAATAGCTTACAAAGTTAGATCTAACAAACTCACAGATTCTGACTAGCGGTCTAGGGCTCCATCTCCATACAAAAGAGATATGAAAGAAACCCTCAGGTAAAGAGACGAAAATATAAGTAATTGGAGAGCAGGGCAAGCCCTGAGGGAAGAAGAAGAAGAACTCTCTACTTTTTCAACTCTCACTATCTTCTCTCTGTTATTTTCAAAGCTTCGGCTAACTTAAGCATCAGAGGATCTTCCATCGGAATACCCTCTGTGAGTGTGGATTTTCTTTGTAGGTACTTTTCAATGTCATGGATCTTGGGCAGCATCTAGCTTCAGCCACATCAATACCTCTTTGGAACCTTGTGACAACAGATTGGCACTAGAGGAAGGGTCCAATCCCCTTCAAGAGAAAAAAAAGTATGGTGCAGATGAGAGCGTAAAACTCCACTGCTTTCCACTATAATTTGTCTATTATAGTCAGAGCAATACTGCCCGTAGGTTTGTTGCAGTGCAACCTCTGGCCATATAGATCCACCGCCACTTGATGCTTTGGCTCACAAGATCTAGACGCTGATCGATACTGTGCAGTAACTACAATAAGTGATGGAGCGGTAATAACAGTATGTAGAGCTAAACCCCCAGGTGGTCTCCTCTCATCTTAGTTGGCGATCTTGCTCTCAAAGTCTGAGATCTATTGCCTAGTGATAGTCCCATTGCTCCCTCATTATTGTAGCTCATTTCTCTTCCCGTTGGAGTTTGAGGAAGGAGACATGCTCGAGAAGCTCTTTCTCTGCTGATGGTTTGGTCCCAGCCTACTTTTCTAGACTCGAAAGATCTCGATAAGAAGAGAAACTCAAAAGAAGAATCCAAGACATCGAGCATCGTCTTGATGAAGCCACGACGGCCTCGACCTCAACTCTCAACCACCATTCTTCTAGACTATCCTGGGTGAATCGATCTCAAATCAATTCAAAGTATCCAAGCTGGAGTCATATGACGGTTCCACAGATCTTCTTAATCACTTGTAAGGTTATAGAACCCTCATGATATTGTAGGGTACCTCAGACACTCTCCTTTACCTGGCCTTCCTGGTCACCCTCAAAAAATCGATATGGATGTGGTATTCTGGACTCCAACAGGGGTCCATTTATTCATTTGAGCAACTCAACAGGCTGTTCGTTACTCATATTAGCAGTTGTCAACCTTAACCAAAGAACTCTAATAGCTTCTTCTTTCTTCAGCAAGATGAGGGTGAGTCACTGCATAACTACATCACATGCTTCAATGTCGCCATGCTCGAGGTGTGAAGTCTCAATGAGTCAGTGATAATATCAGCACTCAAGCAAAGACTGCAGAATGAGTGCCTCACATTCTCACTCGATAAAAAGTTTCTGAGGGACTGCCAATCTACTCACCCGAGCTCGAAAATATGCTCAGATGGAGGAAGCCTAGGAGCTGCACAAGCAGATAGAGGGAAGAAAGATCTCTAACAAGAAGAGAGACTAAAAAGATCCTCGAGCGATTAAGGCCGAAAGAGAATTGTTTCAACCACAAAAGAGCTACCGACCGAAGAGTTCACCTTGATGGTTTGACAAATATACTCCTCTATCTGCCTCTCGATCCTAGATTCTAATGGAGATTGAGGGTCAAAGGTATCTATGGCAACCTGAGCTGATGAAGTTCCCTCTAGATAGAAAAGCAAAAAAAAATAGTACTGCTTCCACTGTGACTATGGCCATGACATCGAGAAATGCCATCAACTCAAGGATGAGATCGAGATCTTAATTCGAAGAGGCTACCTCAACAAGTATATTCAAGAGCAACAAAATCAAGTGTTTGATGAGGAGAATAATGACAACTGATCAATGGTTGGTGTTATCAAGACCGTCTACACCCCAGCTAGTAGTGTGGGGGGCAGCAGACCAAATTAAGGAGGAAAATAGGATGGCACCTGGGGCATCATTTTCCTTCTTGATTTTAAAGGGAAGTCAATGGCACTGTCATCACATTGCCGATGATAGCCATCCATAATGTAAATACAATCTCAGCTTATAATAAAAATGTAATTGACATTTTATTTTATAATACTTTGAAGGGTCAAATTTTCAGCCAACCAAAGGAAGGTGAAGAAAGAACCAAAGCAGAGTCAAATAAGGCTCGACCCCACAACAGTGCCTCCAGGGCAAGCTTGAAAAGCTTATAAGGCATGTGATAACCCAACCGAGAAAATCGGGTCCTTTTGCTAGACCCCACATGCAAACGAAGCCTCGAACCTCTCAAAGCTTGGGAATTAAAGGTGGCTTAACATTCAAGGAAGGGTGAAAAGCCTTTCGAGGCTTCTCAGAATATGGAGGCCCAGCTTGCATAGAGACTTGAGCATACCCAAGCTGATGCCTTATCCTGCCACGCAATGTGATCCTCCTTACCCATGGGCGGGTTGTAGTGGAGGCTACGATGCTGGAGGTGCGAAGGCTAACACACTTTGGCAATCCAACCTGACCTACTATAGCCAATATGGTCCACTATAGCCGACATGATCATTTGAAGCCCGCTACGGTCCACTATAGCTGACATGACTCACTGAAGCCAGTCATGACCTACTATAGACAGCCATGGTCCATTGTAGCTGATATGATCCACTAAAGTCAACATGACCCAGTAAAGCCAGCCATGGCCCACTATAGCTTACATGGCCCAGTGAAGCCAACTATGGCCTATTGTAGTTGACATGGCCCATTGTAGCCAGTCACGGTCCATTATAGTTGACATGACCCTCTGAAGTCAACATAATCCACTGAAGCAAGCCATGACCCACTATAGCTGATACGACCTACTGTAGCTAGCCATGACCCACTGTAACCAGCTACGGTCCACTATAGTCGACATGACCCATTGAAGCCAATCTGACCCACTATAGCTAATACGGTCCACTGTAGCTGATACGACCCATAGCAGCCAATATGAACTTGGCCCACTATAGCCAGCCATGGTCTACTGTAGTCGATACAATCCAATGTAGCCGACATGATCCATTGTAGCTTAGCCCACTATAGCCAGCCATGATCCATATAGTCAACATGGCCCACTATAGTATTACAACTTATACAGTACCCGATGATATTGTAGCTCAGGTGTATATCAAAGGCTGACTAAGGAAGCAAAGGGATTTGACATCAGATTTGAATTTAAATTAATTTAGAATGTTGATATAAGTTGATAAATTAAATCTTAAGAATATGATCAAATATGGCTGATAACATCAAATTTAGCCAAATTTGGAAGGATAACTGATATAATAAAATCTTTGCAGATTACAAAATCTTGAAGATAGATTTGGAAGGATAATTGATATAATAAAATCTTTGCAGATTACAAAATCTTGAAGATATAATTAGATATAGTTGATACCATTAAATCTAGGTAGATTTAGAAGAATGGCTGATATAATTAAATCTTGACAGATTACAAGGATAATTCTTTCTCTTTATTTAAAATCTCTTATCCTTTTAGCAACGAATGAATGTAGATGCATTCATGGATAGATTTAAATGACCTTGCTAATATAAATAGAGATGCCTGATCCTTAGAAAAATAATTTAAAATTATAATTTCTTATTTTTTACATTAAATATAAATAATAATATAAATTTTCCTTCTATCTCTTGTTTTTGGAGGCACTTCTCTCCCTCGAAGTGGAGAAGCTATCGTTAGGAGTGGAACATCCTAACAAATGCATCAATCGAATTTTTTATGACAATTGAGGACTCAATGGAGGCAACTTATCATGGTGATCAACTCTTCGAGTAGCCATCATTCGAGAAGATGTTTCAAGTTTTTTATAACAAGCCAAACCAACCTAGAAAAAATGATACAAATCTTGATGGAGTCTATGTAAGAGACTCTTTGCAAGGGGAGGTTTCTAACTAGAGAAGAGGAGAGCATTCATCAACACACTCCGGTGCTCCCATACAAGATAATAGTATCAGATTTCCTTAGTCCTCTCATACTAATTCAAAATGGGACAAATAGAGGCCAATGAGTTGAGAATACTATACCCTCTCTGTTGTTTACTGAAGGAGGGGAGGTGAACTCCTCACGACTGCTCGGCCTCCATATGGGGAGGGAAACTATTATAGTGGTACCCCAAATAATTGACCATCCTAACTTGCTATTGAAGTTGTTGGAGAAATTCACTCATATCATCATACTATCGGACAGCAAGCAACTCATCAATCTACAACTGACTGCCTTCAAGGAGGTCCAAATTACACTTATGAGATTAATCGATATTCGGATTAGCACCAATCATTACTGCATCAGCCCTACAACTATGTTTCTATGCTGTCCATGATGTTTGGGACTATACCACCCCTTATTCTACACCTTTGGGGTCGATTATTTTTTCCTATGGGGATGACCAGTCGGGTATGGATTTTAAATAGGAAGGGGTTGATTTCATCCAAGATTTACCTCTAACGCATACGACCAATATTTCGACCCACCACAGACCTTCTGATAGGATTCCACCTAAAGAGTTATGGCACCAAAATCTTGTTGAACGTCTAGGACAATATGTAGGCCGAGATTTTCATCACTTTTACCACCCTCATTATGGCCAGCCATGGTTGCAACAGGAGCCACCGATGGACCAACAACGTGATGGCCTATAAGGGAGAGCTATACAAATGGATTTTCCAAAATTCAATGGTGGCAATCCTACCAATTGGTTATTCTGTGTAGAGTAATATTTCGAGGCCATGACGGTGGAGAATGAAAATAAAGTTTTCTTGGTGGCTTTCTATTTTGATGATGTCACTCAATGGTACAAGTGGTATCTTATCCAAGTAGGGTGATCCTCTTGGGTGAAATTTTCATGTAGTATCATATCTAGATTCAGCCCAAACCATATGACAAACTTCATGGTGACTCTTGCCCAGATACATCAGCATGATTTTATCGCAGACTACTTATGAGAATTCGAACGGCTTAGCAACATGTTGCCTGAGTTAATGGAGGAGACACTCATGGGGATCTTCATTGTAGGTCTCAAGGCTCAGATTTAGGTTGAGGTACTTGCCTGCAAACTTGAAAACTTCCTAGAAGCATTCGATGAAGCGAAGGTGGTTGAATAATGATTTTCTTTCACTTCTCTAGCAATATACAAATTGATCAGAAATTGGGCAGTAACCAATAGTGGTCGGCCACACTAGGAAAGTATGGTCAAGGGGTCAACCACAACTCCAAAACCTCTGACTTCTTCAGCAACTTTGGGCTCACGGCTGACTACATCTTCAACACATCCATAGCATTGAAGACCCTGTCTCAAGTTGAAATTACTGACCGGTGAAAGAAGGGTATATGCTTCAGTTGTGATAAGAAGTAGAACCCAAGTCATAAGTGCAAGCCACATCTTATGGTGGTAGTACATTGTGAAAAAGAAGAGGCTAAAGAAATGAAAATACAAGATGATGAAGATGCTGGTGATGACTTGACAGATGATGAAGAACCTGTGCCTGAAGAGGTCTCCACTGAGCCATATATTTCCTTTCATGCTCTTACCAGAGTTGCCAAGAAACTGGTGGCTATGCAATGCTCAGCCTTTCTGAAAAAGCAACTAATGTTGGTACTTGAGGATTTTGACTCCACCCATTATTTCATCAATTCAAGGATCGTTGAGCACCTAAAGTTAAAGGTTGAAGCCATCAAGTCCTTTGATGTGATGGTGGGGAATAGGCAAAAGCTAAGGTGTGCTGGAAAATCTATGAAGATTCTATTAAATATTCAAGGGACTGAGATCATCATTGATTCATTTGTCATCACCCTTAAAGGATCTGATGTGGTTCTTGGTCTTACATGGCTTCAAAATGAAGATTATGAGGTGGATTGGAATTTTCGCTGCATGAAGATTATCTTCGAGAAAGAAGGAAAGAAATGTGCTTTTAAGCCTGAGGATCCACGTCCTTCGATGCAGCAACTTTACATCAATTTCTTCGACTGTCCCGCTCTTCTATAGTCTATTTGGTGATGCAAATGACATTCGACTAGCACCAAGATGAGCTCATCTATGGGTTAGATAACAAAGCTGCACCAGAAATCATTTATACCTTTACAAAAGACTGCACAACAGCTCCAGAGTAGCAACACAGCATAAACCATCTCTTCTCTACAATCGCATCTCCATCGGCATCCGATGTTCCACCCATTGATGAAGCAAAAAGATTTAATTACAACAACTTTTATCTAAATTTGCAAAACTCTTCATTGAGCTTAAGGGCCTTCCACCAATAAGGGATCAGGACCATCGAATCCCTATAGTTCTTGGAGCACCACCAGTGAATGTAAGACCGTACTGCTATCTACATGTGCAGAAGATTGAAATTGAAAGGCAAGTATAGGAAATGTTGCAAAGTGGCATCATTCAACCCTCTCAAAGTCTCTATTCTTCACTAGTACTACTTGTAAAGATTAAGGATGAATCTTGATAATTTTATGTGGACTACCAACAACTAAAAAATGTCACTATCAAAGATAAGTACCCTATCCTAGATGTTGATGAGCTACTAGATGAGCTGGCGGGTGCTTGTTATTTCTCAAAATTGGATCTTAGATCGGGCTACCATCAAATTAGAGTATACCTATTTGACATTGAGAAGACGGCCTTTCAGACATATGATGGGCACTATGAGTTTTTGGTCATGTCATTTGGCTTGACTAATGCTCCATCTACTTTTCAAGGACTCATGAACGATATCTTCAGATGCTTGCTATGATAGTACATTCTTATATTCTTTGATGACATATTATTTTAGTTCAAAGGATGGAGATGGATCCAAAGAAAATATAGGTCATGATTGATTGGCCTCTGCTTACTACTATGCAAGAACTTCATGGTTTCCTTGATATCATCGATTATTATAAACACTTCATATGGAGTTATGGATAAATTACGGTGCCATTAACTGACCTTTTGAAGGACTCTTTTCATTGGATAGAGGCAATCACAAAAGCCTTCGAGAAGCTGATGTTAGCCATGGCTAACACACCAGTTTTGGCTCTACCTAACTTTAATGAGTCTTTTAAGATGAAAACTGATGCATCAGAGTCTGGAATCGGTCCTGTACTTATGTAGCATGAGCATGCGATTGCCTTCTTCAGCAAAGCATTATATGGGCAAAATGTACACCTATTCATTTATAAGAAAGAATTCCTTACTTTGGTATCAGCGGTCCAAAAGTGGTAGTCTTATCTACTTGGATGGAATTCATTATTCATATAGATCACCATCCTCTCTAATACATTTTGGAGTAGAGAATTGCAACCCCGCCCTAGCATAGGTGGCTTTCCAAATTGCTGGGGTTGACTATGAAATTCAATATAAAAAGGGATGTGCAAATTCAGTTGCTGATGTACTCTCATGAGTTCCCCAAGAGGATAAACTTTCGACACTTTTTGCTACCATTTTTCTTTTTTTTGATAATATTGCAGCTATCTATTTGGATGATCTTGAGATTGCCCACATAAAAAAAAAAAAAAAAATTAAAAATAGATACAGCATCTATGCCTGATTATGTTTGGTGGCCATCCTTCCTCTATAATTCAAGGACTGCATATATATACCTGAACCCAGATTCACCATTCAAGGAGACCATCATGGTGCACTTTCATGAAGATCCTATGGCGGGCCATTGGGCTAATCTAAAGACACACCAATGCATATAGGTGGGCTTCCATTGGTCCAACATGTGGAAGGATATTTCAGATTTGTGGCTAAGTGTGAGATATGCCAAAAGATGAAATATGAAGTGGCCAAGCCCTCGGGTCCACTTCAACCCCTACCAAACTTTGATCAAGTTTGGGAGGATATAGCCATGGACTACATCAAAAGATTGCTGAAGAGCAGTGGAAAGACCGTTATTTTTGCTATCATTGATCGCCTCATGAAGTATGCCCACTTTATTCCTCTAGCATACCCTTTTACTGCCAAGCAAGTCACTGAAGCCTTTGTGGAGAATGTTGCTAAGCTCCATGGTATGCCAAGATCCATTATAAGTGATTGAGATCGAATATTTATCTCCTCTTTTTGGAAGGAGTTCTTTGCGCTGTAGTTAAGCTTCGCATGGTAACGACATATCATCCTCAAATTGATGGATAGTCTGAAGTTCTTAATCATGGGTTAGAAACATACTTGCAATGTTGTGTCGCGGATGAACCAAAGTCTTGAGCTAAGTTTTTACCATGGGCAGAGTGGTCATACAATACTTTTAATCATTCCACCATTAGGACACACCTTTTGAAGCTCTATATGGCTGCCCTACGCCAAACATGCCATCTTATATCAAGAAGACAACAGGTGATGACCTTCTTAGGTAGATTTGGTGGAGGGAGATGATCAGTTGAAGGCACTAAAGAAGCATCTTCTTGCTACCCAAAACTGGATGAAGCAAGCTTACGATCGATGGCACAAGGAAAGGGAGTTCTAAGTTGGTAACTTGGTTTTCCTTCGACTTCCCAAACACCAACAAACAACGATGTGCCCTTTGACCTATTCTAAGCTCTCTCCCTATTTTCATGGGCCATTCAAAGTGTTGGAAAAGATTGGGCCAATAGCATATCGCCTCGAGCTACCCACTAGGGCATGAATTCATGATGTCTTCCATGTATCTAAACTAAAGCCATACCATGGAGAGTCAAATGTTAAATCATCCTTGCCCTTGAAACTGATTGAGGATCGACCCCATATTCCTATGAATATTCTTCAACACCGATGCACATGAGTCAATGGGCAGCTTCACACTGAAGTACTCATTAAGTGTTAGTGGTGGAACTGATGAAGAAGCCACATGGGAGGACCACAATCACTTGGCACTTTGGTTCCCTCACATTGCACTTTGGGGATAAGGTGAAAATTGAAGGAGGAAATGTTACAACTTATACAGTATTCGACAGTACTGTAGCTTAGGTATATGTCAAAGACTGATCAAGAAAGGGAAGAGATTTGACATTAGATTTGGATTTAAATCAATTTAGAAGGTTGGTACAAATTGATAAAATAAATCTTAAAGATATGATAAATATGGCTGATAACATCAAATCTAGATAGATTTGGAAGGATGACTGATATAATCAAATCTTAATAAATTATAAAATCTTGAAGATATAATCAGATATGACTGATATCATCAAATTTAGGTAGGTATGGAAGGATGGCTGATATAATCAAATTCTGATAGATTACTGTTGGATGTCGATATCACATGGCAATAGCTATGCATACAAAAATTTCAAAAATTTAATCTAATAGAGATTGCAGCGGAATAAAAATTTTAGATTTGAATTCTCAACATCATTCTAGGATAACCATACAGCATAACTTTTAACCGTTATGCTAGATAACCTTATATCAGAATAATTTCAAATTTATATCAATAATTAGATCTAATCTAACTAGCATGCATAAAGAGATCATATCTCAAATAAAATACTAGGCATCAATATTAAATATAAGATTAAAGATCTAGAAGGGAATCTAAATTTATACCTTTGCACGGACAGATCTTCACCACGATTCGATGGCCCATAGATATCTTTGAGATCCCGTCATAACCATATAAGTGTCTGATTTCTACAGATATCCACTAAGGCTAATATGATTAAGAGGTTTCGATATCATCGGAGTACTAGCTCCCTTACAGAGATCGCTCCTTAGATTATCGAATCGGTTTGATCTTTTGATTCTCTTCTCAAGAGAATCAAATAGATCTATAGGAGAATGATGAAATTAGATCACCTCTGATGTTTTTTTTTTACTTTTCTCTTCTCAAGAAGAAATCAAAGATCTACTGAAGAAGACAAGAGATCTAATTTCTTTCTTCTTTCTTTTTTGTTCAACCTTTGGACTAGATCTAGAAAAGGAAGAGGAGAACTTTCAATCTCATGGACCAATAGAAGAAAAGAAAAATCAGATCTAATCTGATTTTATGTCCAACCTTTGGACATTTATGGAGGAGAGGATGATGGAGATATGTCCAACTTTGGGACATAAGAGAGAGGGAGAGGTTACATTCAACAACCAACTATTGGTTGTAAGAAAGAAGGAAGAGGGAGAGGGGGCATCCCAAGCCAAAGCCAACACCCATCTTCACATTGAAAAGCCTCATGCCCTTATCCTTTTCTCACGGACACACCCTCCATATCTCATGCCAAAATAATACTTCGGCATCCTCCCCTTATCTCCTCTATTTAAATTTAAGTCTAGGGCTTATTAGGGATAGAGTTTTAGGGCTTCTCAAACTCTTTCAAGCCATCCTTTTCTTATCCTTTTTGTGCACCCCTAATATTTCTCCAAGCTGACTTAATTTCATGTTAAAACAAAAGGAGGCACCACATAATAAGGGGAGAGTCCTTCTATGGGTTGAACACCTCTTTTAGATAAGATCCAAATCACAATTGGTTTGAGTCCAATTAGGTTTGGGTTTCATCATAAGTCAAGTACTTATTAAATTTAATCTCGTTAGATTTATGAAACCCAGTCTGAGTCAAATTTAAAATAAAACTAATCAAATTAAATCTGATTTAATTTGATTAAGATCCAATCCTAATATTTGATCAAATCAAATAATATACAATAATTGCAATTGTAATTTAGTCCTTCTATAACTTACTAACTCTAAGTAAGTCCTCAATTCAACTTTTATATTTTAGTCCAATCATCAATTAATTGATAATTAAGATCACTTACGATTTAACAGAGTCTCAATCCAGTGGGACTCTTTTCGATCAGTAAAGACCTCTTTTATATACTATCTCATAGATTCTATTCTGTCTGATAGTGAGAAATATTTTGATCTCTATCAAAATATTATTAAAATTTCTTTCAATAGATTGAAATAATTTTAACTCATCAATCAAAAATTATTGACTATCAAAATAATTTTCATTAGTCCCACAATCTACTAGTGATGCTTAGCAGCATGTAGCGACAATCTAGCAGAACCAAAGGATGCACCTTTAGGTGTAGTTATCGTGTGATTCAATTCTCCTATTATGAGTTTCGATAAGATGGAGATTATAGAAAACTCGTGAAACTCCATTGTCTATCATATGTAAGATTTATTTGATTTAAATTCATTCATAAAATCTGATGAAAACTCTTTTCCATCATTCACACTGTCCTGATCAAGATCTTTCAAACTCAAATCTCATAAATCAGATAAGACTACTCCTTAACTACTAAGATGGATAGATTCCATCTAGGTGCACATTTTATTCCTACAATGAACCTACTGCATCCGACATACACCTCAAGACTCCATAAGGCTTGAAGATTGAGTTATGATGCAGTCAAACTATAGCATCTCATTATGAATAATTAAGGAACCATAGATCTTAGAACTAATTATATCACTACAGCATCGAGAATATCACTGATAAGTGAGTAGATATCCAAGTGACTTCTCATATTGATTATACTTAGTATCATTGTTCTCTAATAACCATCTATATTTTCATTTTGATATCTCCATACTGTAGACTCGAGACTCGTTTATCCTAAGAAAAATGATTCGTGCATCAATTTTACTGGATCATTCACCATCCTCGTGATAATCTTTCGATTAGGAGCAATTTGAGAAATAACCATCAATGACACATACCTCAAATTTTCAACTCTTGAGAATATATGTCATTATCTGATTAATTTTTTGGATGATTTATGAACACATACACTATACGAATAGAATTAACTATCCTAATTAATTTGATCAAGTATAAAATTATGTTTTAGAAAGAATTAATGTGTCATCCTGATTAGCTTCTAGAGCATATGTCTAACAATTACAAGGATTCTTTCCCTTTATTTAAAATTTCTTACCCTTTTAGCAAGGAATGAATATAAATGCATTGATGGGTAGGTTCAAAGAATCTTGCTAATATAAATAGGGATGTCTGATCCTTAAAAAAATAATTTACAGTTGTAATTTTTTATTTTCTGTATTAAATACTAGCAATAGTATAATTTTTCCTTCTATATGTTGTTCTTGGAGGTACTTCTCTTCCTCAAAGCAGAGAAGTCATCGTTAGGAGCAAAACATCCTAACATATAGCAAGCTACAATCCATTATAGTCGATATGATCCACTGTAACCGAGATGTCCCACTATAGTCAACCTGACCCATTATGGCCAACTACAGCCCACTGAAGCCGATGTGGCCCATTGAAGCCATATAGCCCATTGAAGCTAACAGGGGTTAACCAAGGACCCCACATTGCCAGTAGAAGCCAGCAATAATAATAGGAGAAGGGTTAATCCATCCAAAGACCCCACCTGAAGAAAGAAGAAGAAGCATTGGATGACATATCAAAGAAAACTTCAATAAAAGGAGCATTTTATTTAGAAGGTTCATGTATATTTTGAAAAAACTCATTACAAGTTAATTTTAGTTGAGCGAGGCTCGTTATAACAAAAAAAGAAGAAATATAAAGCTTGGGCATGGCCGGCATCCTCGGAGCACTAGCCGAGTCCTAGCCGACATGACCCTTGATGAAGAGTGTAGAACTCTCCATTTTGCGATGAGCACCGACCTTCGTAAAAGGACATCGAGGATGGAATGGCTATTTCCTCTAGGAGAATCCATCCATCTCCAAGATATTTCTTCAAGGAGGCCAAAAGGCTACACTAGGAGAGATAGGAGACAAGCTCTCTAGAAAGATCCAAGACTTTTCTATAGAGGACAAGGCATCAAAAGCCCTTAGGTGGCCGCCGCCATGGTCCTGCGGTTGAAAGCAATAGGACTTTCCAACACCTTCCATACCAAAGTGGGACACTTGCTAAAGTATTCCTTGGAAGCATCTCATAACTAATTGAAGAAAAAAAGAGATCTCCCAAGACGGAGAAGAGTGCCGATGATCCTTCGACACTAGATAAGATGGCACCACCATGATATTGTGGAAGATGACTAAGGTAATACCAATCCCAAGTGATCAAATCCTTACTTATAGAGGGGGTAGTCCCAGGATCATTCAAATATCCTACTAATCATATAACAAATATCACCACCTAAAAGGCCTCCAAGATTGATCTTCTTGAAGAATAGGTATTGGCATTAAATGCGAAGCCCCATCAGATCTCTAGATTATGCGATTTCCTACGATGCAACCCTGAGATGAATCATCTTCTCTTATTCATGCAAGATGATATGACACTAATCAACATTCAACACTTGGTGCACAAATAAGCCCATAATTTTCAAAATTTCATTCACTACATACTAGAGAAGCTAGCACTTCAGATAAAATCAAGAGAGATCTTAGCTCGACTATGGAAATTGACCCTACCAATCTGTTTGAACCATTTGAGCTAGCCCTTGACCAAGGCAAAGAGCCAACTAGCACAAAACACCGTAAAAAGCAAGAGGTTTCATGTGGAAAGTAAATATAATGAAAATATATTATTCGTTAACTAAAAGTTTATTTATAGAATTGCACCAAAAAGAAGGCACCAAAAAAAAAAAAAAGGGGGAGAAGACCTAGTCTCCATCCAAGAAAAACACCCCAACTTGTTCATCACTGTTCTCGAGGTGCAGGCATCTCAGATCTAGCTTCGGGGTCATTCACTACAGGCATACCTTGCAGTCTTGGAATCCCTAGATAAAGGTAGTCAAAGATGTCTTGATGATCTCATCCTCAAAATCCACTAAAGTCTTATACTCCATGATGCACTTATATCTGACCTCAATAGGAACCTCTATTGCAACCTCGACGAACCCCTCTATCTTTGGGCAAAGAAGGGTTCACCCCAAGCCTTGTCGACCCTCCAAAGGGAGGTGGGGCCCAGCTTGATAGAAAGGAGCCTGAAGTGACTCCGATGCAACCAACGCGGCCACCTGCCACGGTCCGACTACAACTAACTTGCCCTTGCTTGACCCCACCAGGGACTACGATAGATCGGGGATAAAAAGCTTCGATTGAGTACTCCTCGTCCTTTTGGATGAGGACTCCTTACTCGAGGAGCTCATCTTCTTTTTCACTACTAACTTAATGGAAGATAGTGAAGGCTTTATGATTACAAGACAAAAAAAAGAGAATCTACTTTTGATGACTACCGCGACAAAAAAGTGACCGACACTTGGATGGTAGGAAGCTCTATCGGATGGATGGTCTACTTATACAGACCATCGATGATGCAGATCTGATCAACAAATTATCAAATCTTGTCACTTGGCTAGCCCTAAAGCAGTGGACCTTGCGACTCTTCATCACACCCTTATTCGATCGAGCCGCATGGGACTACTCATAAAGTGTGGCTTAGAACTTGCCACATGATAACGTCTAGGTGGGTCTAGGGGCAATTTCTAGATTTCTTCTCTCAAAAACATCATCCTGCGACTTCTCAAGCTCCCTTCCTAATAAA
The DNA here is from genome assembly GCF_000442705.2 of Elaeis guineensis. NCBI lineage: Eukaryota > Viridiplantae > Streptophyta > Magnoliopsida > Arecales > Arecaceae > Elaeis > Elaeis guineensis. Next base: position 81,651,160 of record NC_025997.2, read on the forward strand.
GATAATGCAAGTTGCAAAACGATGCATCATTAATCCCCAGGAGTTTTTCCCAAGAGCAGCAGTGCGAATGCATCCATGAGGAAATTAGGTCAGTGGTTCAAATACGAGGGCAATAAGTTCCTTTGTTTGAATCTAAAAGGCCACTTTGAACTCGAAAATGAAGGCCATATGTTATGGGAGACATCTATTGATCGAGATCAATCCTCCATTGAGGTGCACCTAAGATGATGTGTGAGGTTATACCAGGTATGGATCCAAGACCATCATTTCAGTCGGCTGTACAGATGAAGCCTACACCTAACATCCATGACTAACAACCTCGATTCAGAGGAGGTGGGAGAGATTCTTTCCTCAAAAAAAGGCTAGAACATAGACTAATAGCTTACAGAGTTAGGTCTAATAAATTCATAGATTCCGACTAGCGGCCTACGGGCTCAACCTCCATACAAAAGAGATGCGAAGGGGATCCTTAGGTAAGCAAGCAAAAATACAAGCAACTCGAGAGAAGGGGAAGCCCTGAGGGAGGAAGAAGGGGAGAACTCTCTTTGCTCTCCCGGCTTACTATTTTTTATCTCTACTATTTCTAAAACTCCAGCTAACTTAAGCATCAGAAGTTTATATGTGATAACACCTCTGATAAGTGTGGACTTTCTTTGCAGGTACTCTTTGGTGTCATGGATCTTGGATAGCATCCAGCTCCAATCATATTAACACCTCTTCGGAGTCTTATAACAATAGTTTCTTTAAAAAAAAAACTACAAGAAAAGTCAAGAAAGAAAGCTAAATCATTATCTTTGATGTGTGATTTTGGAAAGCGTACCAGAAAAGCATACCATATACTTGTCTATTGTATGAATGCCTTCAATATTCGAAACATAAACAAGAAATGAAATTAAAAAACTATAGATATTACTTCTATTTTTTTATTTTTAGAAATAAAAAATAAAAATTTATTTCTATTTCTAATTTAAAAAAATAATTATGTATGGTATAGTCAATTATATTTCGGTGGTAGTAGTAATGAAGGTAGTGAAGATAGTGGTGGGATGATGGAGGCGACAATAATAGCAATGGTGGTGTGGTATAAGCATGATAGTGATGGCAATATTATTGTAATGGAAGTAGTACTATAGCGGCATAAATGATGTAGTAGAGATGATAGGGTGCAGTAAAGGTAACACCGACGATACTAATTATGGAGGCAAAGGCCCTGACATTATGGTAGAGATAATGATAATAGCAACAATGGTGTGGTGGGAGCTGATGCTAGAAATGATGGTGGCAGAAGGAGCAATGCCTGGTAAAGGAGGTTTTGGTTGTGGTGCTAAAAAATATGAGTTTTTTATTTTTAAAAATATTAAAATTAAAAATTTCTTATTTTCAAATTTTTTAGAATAATTAAAATAATTTTTAAAAATAAAATAAAAATAATATTGCACTTTTTTTTTTGGTTTCTATAATTTTATTTTAAAAAATAAAACTAAGAAACAAAAGTGACACCAAGCAAGCTCTTAATTTATATATTCTTTCACCATTTTAAAACTCCATTCTTTATTTATCTAATACATAAAATTAAATCAAGAGAAGAAAAACATTTATCATTAAAGCTGTAAAATATCAGGCTGAGTGCAATCTCAAACATCATTTATTCAGAGACACTAAAATAATTCATGATGGAACGCTATGAAAAAATAATACTTGTACAACAAGGGAACATCTTCGCTTTAGTTCATAGAAGAAGACGTGACATCTTTAAATAACTTGAATATGGTTTAATTCACAGTCTGTACCACTACTCTTTTGCATACTATATAGTATTAAAGTGGGAAGCATGAGAAGTAAAGGGAAATCAGTCTAAGGCCATTGTCCAAGATTTTATTTGTTTATTAGATAAACTTGAGGCGGCACACCAGTGTTTAGCCATGGAAACATGAAACCTATAGGCATCAAGTTGTAGCCTTCAGTTTGTCCGGATTATATGTATGGCTAGATGGATTCCTCCAATGCGCAGCTGTGGTCCATCTTTGCACTGCTGGACTAAAGTCAATGCTTTCATTCATCACATTTCTAGACTAGACAATAGCCTGGATACTAAAAACATTATTTGAGTTTTAAATACAAAGGAGTGATTTGCTCTAGACTTCTAACTACACGACGCTTTGTTTCTCATGTACTCCATCTTTAGTTTGAGTTAGTGCCAGTTCTTTTTTTTTGGGTAGAAAAGAGTTAGTGCCAGTTAAGGTGGTGTTTTTGGCCATGCGCTAGTCCTGTCTCGGTTATTAAGTAGTGATAGATTGGATAACATTTTCCCTTCCATTGTGAGCAAGATATATTCATATGATCCAATACTAAGGCATCCACAAAAGCCATTCTGGATTGATCCTGATCCATGTTGGCACTTTAAAAGGAAATCATGCACATCGATCGCACATGTTGCATCTCCATCATTCATTAATATCAAGGGGCGCCTGAAACAAGATGTTATGGTCTAAGCCTAAATTTGATTCCCATTTTCTAAATGAAACAAGCGCAATCATCGCTTCGTGTTATATAAGGATGATACGTCCAATTCCATGAACCAATACCGGCCAGGCCATTCCAATCCTGGTTGAGTGCTCATTAGACCAAAGACTTAATTGGCCAAGCACATGACATGAGCTCGTGGTCAACTGCTGCTTCCCACATGGCTCACACAATCCTTCTCATATAAAATTAATGAAGGGAAGGAGAGTTTTTAGGATCTGTACTTGTGAACTAAGACTTGAATATTACATTGTCAGCTTAAAATTCCTTGTCTGTAGATTTCATCCAACATGCCCTGCCCTCTTTACCCTAATCATTCTTGACATATCCTTCCATTTGCTTATTAAATTATAAAAGCAGTACTTAATTAGTTTACAACTTAAAAAAATAAACTTCCATGCAGTGTATATAACACTGATTCTCGTTTGTGTTTAAAATAAACAACTTGGCACTGCTGATCGAGTTGAAACCATTTTATGAACTTCTACTTCAATCCACTCAGTTGTCGATCGAACATCTTATATGCTGATTCTAATGGTTGTCTTTGCTCAAGGACACTATAATAATTTCATCAAAAAAAAAAAAAAAATTCCATGCAATGTATGATGACTTTTTGTCGGCACGAACCCAAGGTTGAGAGCACTCGCCTATATATAACATGGTATAGGCCCTCATCCATCCAAGCATCAAACTATTATCTCTCCATTTTCCATTGTAATTAAATGGCCTATACGGTCCCTTCCAAGATCTTGCTAAATTTGGCCCTTGTGCTTCTCCTTTTAGGTTCAGCAGATGCACAAAGCTTGCAGGTTGGATTCTACCAAAGGTCATGCCCCAAAGCTGAAGAGATCATTCGCAAGGAGATGACTGCGATCATGTCACTTGCACCGAGCCTCGCCGGCCCTTTACTTAGGATGCATTTCCATGATTGTTTTGTGCGTGTATGTCATTCAAATGCCTCGTTGATCCTTAGAAGCATGCATTCTCTTGTATATATATAGTTAAATTGACGAAGAACATGGTCTCACAACATGCAAAACTCTCTGTAGGGATGTGATGCTTCGATTCTATTGAATGGAACTACAAACAATCCAGCTGAGAAGGATGGACTCCCCAATTTAAGCCTACGAGGTTATGGTGTGATCGATCGCGTCAAGGCTCAATTGGAGGCGGCTTGTCCTGGCATTGTTTCATGCGCTGATATCTTAGCTATAGTAGCTAGGGATGCAGTGTTTTTGGTAAGAGAATATGATCTTATGCCAATTCACAGGTTGATCTTGCATGAATTAAAAAGTTTTCTGTGTTTTTTTTTTTTTTTTCACCAAATCCTTTCTTGTTTCAGACCAAAGGACCATTTTGGGACGTACCCACTGGCCGAAGGGACGGGAAAATATCAATAGCCTCAGAGACCTTAACCAACTTGCCACCACCTTTCTTCAACGCCACTCAGAATTTGAATCTCTTCTTCATCCCAAAGGGTTTAAATGCAAAGGACCTTGTCGTTCTGTCAGGTATAATGGAAATCAAGTTCCTACTATACAAACAAATTGCACAACAAAAGAGCAGCCCTCTGCCATATTACAGTATATCCAGTCATCATTGATCAGTTCAAACAAGCCTAATGAACTTACGCTAAATTATTTTGGCGTCCAATATATATGATTCATGATTATTAATGTATATCCCTTGTTAAACAAGTTGTTGATCTTATTGGAGAGACATGAGCATTTGATATCTGATAACTTAGCCAACTAATGCTCTTTTCGACCAGGTGGGCATACAATAGGGACCTCTCATTGCTCGTCTTTCTCGAGTCGTCTATATAACTTCACCGGAAATGGTGATGCCGATCCAATGCTAGACAAGGATTACCTACCAAAGTTGAAGAGCAAGTGCAGGCCTAATGATGCGACCACCCTTGTGGAAATGGATCCTGGGAGCTTTAAGACCTTTGACACAAGCTACTATAAGCTGGTGGCCAAAAGAAGGGGGCTCTTCACGTCAGACGCAACTCTCATTCTTGACGGCCAGACCAAAGCTTATATTGAGCGCCAAGCCCAAGCCTCTGGATTCCCATCTGAATTCTTCAAGGACTTTGGGGAGTCCATGGTTAAGATGGGGAATATTGGAGTGCTTACAGGCAATCAGGGGGAGATCAGGAAGAGGTGTGCCTTTGTCAATTAGAAAGTCATGCTGTTAATGTATTGCAAATTTCAGAACTCGTGGCTCTTTTCTTACTGCTGCAAGTGTTTCGGTATTTAATTTGAAGTGGGAGCAATAAGGTACAGTATATGAATACTTTACCACTTTGTGGCTCTAACTTGGTCATGTATTATAGTTTCTAAAAGTCATGGGGAATTCGAATAAAAGCCTCAATTCTCCTTTATCTTTTTTTTTTCCTTTTTTTTTTTTGCCTTTCAGAGAATGTATTGGACTGATGCCTAATAATATTCAAGAAAAGAATGATGATATATAGAAGCGAAAAAAGAGGTGCAGAAGAGGTAATAAAGAAAGATAAGAAAAAAAAAATAAAAATAAGTTATTCCATAGACAGTATGGATAGCAAAGAGCCTTTCTTTTCCAATTTGCGCATAGCTCATGACAATACGTACAACAGAGTAATTCTTCATGCACTGCATGTGGTATAATAAAATTTATGTGGAGTGCACCATCTAATTATATTGGAGTACATAGCGCACTTAATGATGGGACAGATATTTAATATCGCTAAGTTTTTTCTTTCTCCAATTTCAATGACAAAAATATCCTTCCTTTCGTAGAATAAAAAAAAAATAGTATTATTACTTCCTCATGCCTTATATGTACTTACTATGAATATATATGATATTTTAAGCAATATATATACTTCCTGTGTCTTTATGACATTCTGAATAATATATATAACTTCTTGATGTCTTGTATGACTTTTTGTAAATATATATGACTTCCTAAATAATATATATGACTTTCTATTAATATATATGACATTCTAAATTTTATATATATATATATATATATATATATATATATATATATATATATAATTTTTTATAAATATATATAATATTTTAAATAATATATATAATTTTTTATAAATATATATGATATTCTAAATAATATATATGACTTTCTAATACCCTATATGATTTTTTTATCAATATATATGACATTTTGAACAATATATATGACTTTTTGATGCCCTATATGATATCTTTTTGATTATAATAACCAATAAAAAGTCATATATATTATTTGAAATATCATATATTATGACATAAAATCATATAAGGTATCAGAAAGCTATATATATTATTCAGAATATTATATATATTTATAAAAAATTATATAAAATATTAAAAAGTCATATATATTATTCAGAATATCATATATATTCACAGACAGTCATATACATTATTGAGGATGTCATATATATTCAAAAGAAGTCATATAAGGTATTAGTATATATTATTCAAGATGTTATATATATTCATGAAAAGTCATATATATGATTTAGGATATTATATATATTCACAAAAAATCATATAAGACATTGAAAAGCTATATATATTATTGAGGATGACATATATATTCACAAAAAATTATATATATTATTTAAGATGTTATATATATTCATAGAAAGTCATACAATTAGACATCATGAAGTCATATATATTGCTTAAGATGTCATAAAGACACAGAAAGTCATATATATTATTCAGAGTCATATATATTTACAAGAAGTTATACAAGGCATCAAAAAGTAATAATACTGTTTGTTCTTTATGTTGGGAATAGTGTCCCAAAGCCAATCGTCAACCTGTTGACAGTTGTGCTCTTTCTTGTATTAGTATATGAATTATAAATTAATAAAAATTATTTTGATATTTTTCATCATAAATTATTTCATTTTCTAATGAACTCCTATGTTGTGGTGAAGTCCTTAGGACTATTTAGACTCGACAAAGGAGGATTTGTCGTTTAGTCCTTAAACCTATTCGCGATCAAATGATACGTTGTTATCAAGGACGACAATGTTTATCAAGCATAGATCGTTGTGTGCCATATAGGTTGGTTGTCCTCTTAACCAAGGAGTGTGGAGATACTTGTATGGCATACAGATGAGATGTAAGGGTACATCTGTACTAAACGTGACCGACTCCGGAGCCTTTTCTGCTGTCAAGATTTGCTCCGATAGGATATGGGTATAACTGTCCCTCCGACCTGAGACCGCCGCAGTGACTTGCAAGTAACTCACTGTACTTAAGCACTGGACTACCTGAATTTTTAATTCAGTGACGAAAGGCTGCTGGGTGTAGTCAAGTACTTGACTTGTCGGTGTGTGTGTCAAGATGGGATTGACCACTCCAGTTCAGGAGCTGTGTACAGTCGTGTTTCAATTTAGTAAAATCTTGGCTAGGGTAGTCTTAGTGAGGAGTCACAAGACTGTTTGAGTTGAACATGATTCGGATGATCTTATCAGGGTTGACAGTTTAACCCTAAGTCATCCTAAACACAGGAGTCAAAATGATGAATTATACAGTAACCATATTCATATAGGTTCTGAGTATTGCGATTGTGACTATTCGACCTATCCAGACGTTGGGTACCATTGCTAGATGGTCACTTCGATTAGTATAGGAATTGGTTCCTGTGCTACCGGTTTAAGTTCGATCCTGCGGGGTCACACACATTAGAGGTTCCTATCTGATCCAATGGCTGATGAAGAGTCCTACGTGTCTGAAATTCTGTGATCGAGAATCAGGATTCTCTAATCATGAGTTCCACACATTTTGGGTATCGAGATCAAAAGTCCCACTGGTTTGAGACTTTTCGATCAGGGTTTCATATCGATGAATTCTGATACCCGATTGCCCATCGGATTTGGACTCAGTATTTATGAGAGGTTTAATTAGTGATTTGATTGCTAATTAACTCAATTTGATTGAGTAATTATTTTTGGATCAAGTCCAATTGAATTGGATTCAGTTGGGTTTGACCCGATTAGGTTAAGTGTTGACCTAATCGCTAAGGTATTTTGGTCTCTGATCTGATCAGGGATTGGGCTTAGTCAATTTTTGATTTGATTAGAATTTTATTGAGCCTAAATAAACCTAATTAAGTTGGGTTTAACTTAGTCTAATTGTGCTTAATCTATTTTGATTAGGTTGGTTCAATTATGATCAAACTACCTTTTGAATTCAACTCCCTGCGCCACCTCACTTCTCTGTACCCATTTGAATTCACGAGAAGCAACTTCTCATGAATTTTCTCCCACACAGAAGGCATCCCACACCCACCCTTGTGTGCCAATTATCTGGATAAAAATAAGTTAGTTGGCCATTCAAATTCAAAGGATGTTTGAATTTGAATGGGCAACCAACTAATCCATGCGCCACCCACCTTATCTTGTGCGCCCCTTGCTTTACACGAGAAAGAGTTTCTCGTGTAAACTCTCCATGCACAAAGAAGCCACGCCTCCTCTCTTCTCATGCCCAGAGTGGATAAGGATGAGTTGATTTGCATTTGAATTCAAATTTGATTTGAATTCAAGTGTGCAACCACTTATCTTTATCCTTTCACGCGGATAAGACACGTCTTGCACTGTTTTAAAAGAGAAAGGGAGGTGGGGCGTGCGTAGAAATTTTTTGAGAGAGAATAGGGGTGTGAGGAAGCCTTGTGCGTGAGTAGGAAGTTCAAAAACTTTTGAGAGAAAAAGAAAGAAAAGAAACAAAAGTGGACGCAGGGTTTTCAGTGTGTACCCTAGGGTTTTAGCTTGGGGTTCGGGAAGTGAGAAGGTGAGCTACGAGTGTTGTGAGCCCACCAAACTTCAGGGAGAGCTTCATCAACCTCTCTACCATCTTTGCTGACGATCCAGAGCATTCGAGGAGTCGGCAGACATCGATCGAAGGAGTTCGATCAGTATCGGCCGTCGAAAGGGCTCTACAATGAACTAGCATTCATGAGGAGCCGATCAGACCGGGAGCTTCATGTGAACGATCCGCGGAGGCCAGACACACTGTGTGGCTGCATTGCAATGATCAGACCTTCCAGACGGTGATCAGATTGCAGCGATCGACTACCTGCACGAAGGTAATGTGTTCTGAACACATAACAGTAAATTGTTTACCGTAGAAGTTTGAATTTCAAATTTAAATGCATGCTATATATCATATTTAGATCCTAGTGTAGGATAAACACATGTTAATTAATTAGATTAATTAATATTTTTCACTGTAAAATTATAATTTTAAAAAAATTTTAAAATTATCGTTTTATCCCTGCACTGAAATTCACTACACTTCGTTCTACGGAGGGAGAGATATTTTCATCACTAAAAATTAAAGAAAAAAAAAGCTGAGTGGTATTAAATATCTGTCCCATTATTAAATATGTTACGTACTCTAATATGATTGGATAGTGTACTCCATGTCAATTTTATTATACTGTATGTGGTGCACAAAGACTTTCTTAAATATCATAGCTTCCTAAGGGAGACTTTGGACTAGGTCCATGTTGGAGCTTGGGCCAACCCAAGCTCTATGGAAATACTTGGGCTTTGGCCAGACACGAAGCTAAAAATTTAGTGTGACCTATATCTGGCAAGGGGTGGCCCAAGCTAAACCCGGCCCATTTCCATCATAACTATGCATTTTTAGTATGCTCTTATTCCTTAATTCTATTTTATCCTGTTGAACTATTCAAGACCTAAATGTTCCATGAGATGGGATTAGGACATGTGTAACCCTAGAAACTAATACAGGTGATTCATACTGAATAATTTTTTATGGCACCTAATTAATGAGAATGATGATCATTTAAAAGGCTTTCATCTAAAATTTATTCGAGATAAAAAGTAATTGTAATATTTCTTTCAATTAGGCTATATTGTTCGCAGGCATATTTGCATTGATATGTATTTCGCCATCCTCCAGTGGACCATGTTGTAACAAAAAGTTTTTGTGGACTGAGACTTGAATTCCCGATCCACAGGCTGGTCCATTTAGTAACTTATGGTCCCTAAGATGAGATTTTATGCATGAAAAAGCAATGAAGACCCCATGGAGTGCCCCATCCATACATCATTTTTTTGGTAGAATCTAGGTGATTAGTTAATGAAGGATGCCCAGCCCACAAATCCCCATAACAAATTTACAGCCCGTGTGTCATTTGCTTAACTAAAACCCCATACCAATCGAATGGAGTCAGTATCGCTATAAATCTGGTAAAGCATGACCTTGGTGCAATCAATTTTAGCTTGGTGAAGCTTTTGCAATACTTTGGGATGCATTCACACATGGACATTTGCTTTACTCTCACTTATTGATCTTATTAGGGACTAGAAAGATTTTTTTTAATTCGTTCAACTCGAATCTCTCAAAAGAAAATCAAAGAAAGATGGAAAAACTGCAAAAGTAGGGCTTAAGTTCTCCTTTTTTTTTTTTTTTTGTTGATTGATTCTCCACTATAAATTGAGGTACATAGTCCCCGTTTGTAATAGCGAGATCCTCTCTTACACAATTCGAGAAGAATTCCTCTTCCTAATTTTTATAAAGATGTCCGTTTTTATACAATTTGGATCGGATTCTTTTTTCTAATTTAAATAAGATTAGATTTCTAAAAAAATTGATTAATATAAAAAACTATGAAAAATATTTGAATTTGACAAGATATGATCTTGATTTCTACGTCAACTTTACTTTTTATGGTGATACCTAATTTTTCACAGATTGAAAAATAACTTTTGATGAAATCTTTCTCGAAAAGAATAATTTCGATTTAACCAGCTTATTTTGAGGTCCACATGATAGAATTTTGATCTCATGTGGCCTCTCTTGGGGCTAACCCAAGGTTGTGGATTTCAAAAAGATACCTAATCTAAAAAAAAAGAGATCATCTTAATCGGACATTGTATATTCAAGTTATGGCTTTTTAAAGTTTAGCATGCAATTCGACTTCCTAATGTGGTAAATCTTACTCCTAGATCTGATTCAATTCTATCTATAGTGGCCAAAGTGATCTGCGTTGAGTCCTCCTAGCAGTCAAAGTGATCCATATCGAGTCTGCTAATCCTCCTGAATACCTACAGTAGCTAAAATGATTCATATTGAGTTTAGTGATCTTCTTGAATACTCATAATAATCAAAGTGGTCCATATAAAATAGTCCATATTAAGTTGGTGATCTTTATGGATACTCATAGTAGCCAAGGTGATCCACATCGAGTTGGTAATCTTCTTGAATTCTTGCATTGGTCAAAGTGATTCACATTGAGTTTAGGGATCTTTCTGAATACTCATAGTGGTAGTGGTCTATATCAAGTTTGATAATCCTCCTAAATCAAAGTACTCTTTGTTTACATGATTTAGTACATGCTAAATCAAAATTGAAAATGACGAAACACTTCAGTCTTGTAATTGAATCACTTGGCTTGACTCAAAAATGATTTTTGGTCTTGATCTTTCTTGTTATATTTGAAGAAAAAACGAGCTTTTTCCTTGTAGGATCTTTCAGATCTAATGAGATTTGGGACGGAATATTTTTTTAAAAAAAATTATCCTACTTTATTTCAGATTTAAGATCTATTAGATCTGATTTTTTTTATCTAATATTTAATCTAAAATTAAATCTAAAACTTGAGGATTAGAAAAATACCTCTAGGGTAACTAGATTACCCTGTAGATGATCGCAGCAATGTCCGAGATTCAAAAATAGCCACACAGTCGTCTGGCCTCTACCGGTATCCACTCGAGCAGAATCTAGATCATTTTCTCTTTGCAAATCTCTACTCCAAAAATCAGATTTGGATCTGATCTGAAAGATCTTCAAAAGATTTTCTGAAGCTGGAGCAGCAGCTTCTCGACAAATCCCTGCAGCCTTCTGATCAGGGAGCCACCACGCCTTGGACAAGCACCAGATGGATGCCCAACTTCTTGGACATGAAGAGGGAAGAGAGAGGACCAGAGGGGGAATAGAGAAATGGAGGGATATCAAGCTTTTGCTGGGTATTGAGTAGATTCTCTAAACCCTAGGCGCAGACAGGGTTTAAATAGACCCTGCTGCGCCATGCAGTGCCACATCATTCGATCAATCAAAAAATTTCAATTAATTTTGAAAAAAATTTAATTGATGGAGTGATGTCATCTGATCATATCAGATAAAAACCCCATCAAATCCTCCTACTGTTGGCCCCAACACTGGATAAACACAGTGAGATTGGCGCCCAACAGTTTGAGTCCATCAAGGCATAGAGTCCTCATCTCATGGGACTCTATCCTTATCCACTTGGGGCACACGCCTAATCTGATCTTGGCACCCACTTTGAGGCCTAATTTAGCAGGTGGACACTCCACAAAAACTCTCCAATGACCTCTTGCCAAGTGGCCTTCAGTTCAAGATCAATAAGTCAACGTTTGATCGATGTCCTAAAACGAAAATGGCAGGTGACAGGAATTGACAGGTGTTGTCTTAAATTTATCTCATGACTTAAGACAAGACTTTTCTGAGCTGGACTGGCTCCAGTCAGACTGAGAGAAACCTTCTCAAGGTTCTCTGGATTAGTCAAATCATATTTGGCTCAGTCGAGATGAAAAAGATTGTACGAGGAGAAAGTTAGGCTCAATCTTGTGCTAGCACGATTTCTTTGAACCTAATTGGATCTAATCCAAATCAATCGAACTGGGCTAGCTTGATTGATGACATGCAGACCCTAACTTTTGTTTGTGTGACCTAGTTAGGTTCATTTTCATATGGTAATGAGACATATCGTGATCTTATCATCGACATCATCGAAACTCCTTTTAATGGATCAGAACTCTTCTGATTCAGACAATTAGAATGATCGATCATCAAGATCATTCTAATTGCTCCCAAAATCCATCAGTGACATCTAGCAGTATATGGTGGCAATCCATTAGAAATGAAGACAAACCTCTCGGTGCAGCTACCTGTGTAATTAAGTTCTTCTATCATGAGTCCCGACTGAATTAGGGTTAAGGTGAACTCATCAAATCCAACATCAGTCATATGAATCAATCGATCGATCCAAGTCCGATGTGAAACTCCAATGAAAAACTCTTTTCCATTATTTCACTCTGCCATGGCCATGGGCTTAAGGACTCGATCTTTCGATCATCATATGACTACTCCTCTTATCTACCAAAGTTGATAGATCCCATCTTGGTGCAATCTGGTTCTTACAATGAATATGCTACAGCCAACATATACCTTAAGATTCTGAATGGCTAGAAGATCGAGTTATGGTGTAGTCAAACTATAACACACTCAAGATGAACTGTCGATGTACCTCAGGTCAAAGAACTAGACACATAGCTGTAGCATCAAGCTAGTCATCGACGAGAAGGTAGACTTTCTTATGACTGCTCGAGGTGGTCACGCTCAGTACTCTCATTCTCAACGAATATCTGTACTCTCACTCCAGTGTCTCCACACCGTAGACTCAAGACACATCTATCCTAAGGAAGCGATCGTAAACCAACCTTCCGGATCGATCACCATCCTCGTGATGATCCTATGGTCAGGAGATATTTATGAGTTAGTTATGTAAATTCATACCTTAAATATGAATTAACATTCCTACTAACTCAAAGGATGTATCACAGACATAATGTACACAATGTGATAGTAGAATAACCCTTTTATTCATTTATAGTCAAAATTATAAATTTGCTCTTACATTTGTATAGGAATGTGTCAGCCAATCTGACATCTACGGCACACATCTAACAAACTCCCACTTGACCTAATATCAATTGGCTACATATCTAAGTCCCATCTTCTCAAGGTGGGCTTCGATCTTTTGCTGGCCTAATGGCTTTGTCAATGGGTCTGCCACTTTGTCTGTGGAGTCGACTCTCTTAACCTCGACATAATTCTTTTCGAGGTAATCACGGATCAGATGGAATCATCGCTCGATATGCTTGGACTTCTGGTGAGACCTTGACTCCTTAGCTAGGACTATGGTGCCATTATTGTCGCAATAAAGAGGGATGGCATCCGATGACATCACTTCAAGCTCTGTAGCAAACTTCTTGTACTAGAATGCCTCCTTCACAGCTTTTGATGTAGCAATATACTCTGCCTCTATGGTGGAATCAGCAATTACCGTCTGCTTGGAACTCTTCCAGCTGACTGCACCACCATTGCAAATGAACAGACTCTCAGATATCGACTTTTGATCATCTATATCAGACATAAAGTCTGAGTCTGTAAATTTCTGAATCTGGAGTTCTCCATTCCCAAAGACTAGAAATATATCCTTAGTCCTTCTCAAGTATTTAAGGATATATTTCACAGAAGTCCAGTGCTCTTCACCTGGATTCGACTGATATCTGCTTGTGACACTCATAGCATAGGCTATATCAGGTCATGTACATAGCATGGCATACATGAGGCTCTCTATTGCCGAAGCATAAGGGATCTTGCTCATGCGTTCAATCTCCTTAGGTGTGCTAGGGCACATCTTCTTGGAGAGATGAATGCCATATCTAAAAGGTACTAAACCTATTTTAGAGTTTTTCATGCTAAACCTTTTTAGCACCTCCTCTATGTACATCTTCTGTGAAAGTCCCAGCATCCTATTTGGTCTATCTCTATAGACCTTAATACCCAGTATAAAGGATGCCTCTCCTAGATCTTTCATAGCGAACTCCTTGGACAACCATATTTTGATCGAGGTTAACATGAAAATATCATTCCCAAACAGGAGGATGTCTTCTATGTACATGTACGAGGAAGACAACTGCGCTCCCACTGACCTTCTTGAACACACATGGTTCATCCTCGTTCTTGATGAAACCAAACATTTTGATCACATCATTGAAACGAGTATTCCAGCTCCGAGATGCTTGCTTAAATCTATAAATGGATCTTTGCAGCTTACAGATCTTGTGATCATCATCACTGGATGTGAAACCAAGCGGCTGTTCCATATAGATTTCTTCCTCAAGATATCCATTTAAGAACATCGTTTTCACATCCATCTGCCATATTTCATAATCGAAATAGGTTGCAACAGCAAGCAATGTGCGGATGAATTTTAGTATAGCTACGGGCGAAAAGGTATCCTGATAGTCAATGCCTTCGCACTGACTATAACCTTTCGCTACGAGCCTAGCCTTGAATGTCTCCACATTCCCATCTGCACCTATCTTTCTCTTGAAGATCCATTTATACCTAATAGGTACAATACCTTCAGATAGATCTACCAAGGTCCAGACTTGGTTTGAGTGCATCGAGTCAATTTCTGATCTCATTGCCTCTAACCATTTCTCAGAGTCGATATCTGATATCACCTCGTCATAGGTCTTGGGGTCATCACCATGAGCCCATTTCTCATGAGAAATATTTTCTCTACTTCTTTTTGCATAGTACCTAAGTACCTTTCAGGATGACGAAAAATCTTAGTCGATCTACGAGGTGGAAGAGGTTGTATTAGGATTGGTTCTAATTGATTGGGTTCCTCAGGTTCTTTAGCTCGTTGCTCTTGGGAGATATTCTCCTTGAGCTTAATTATTCTTCCAATGCTACCATCTTGAATAAACTATTTTTCAAAAAAAATAGCATGTCAATTCACAATCACATTGTGATCTTCTGAAATATAGAAATAGTATCCTAATGACTCTTTAGGATATCCTATGAACCGAGCTCTAAAAGATCTGAACTCTAACTTGTCCACCTGCTGTCTCTTGACATGAGCCGGACAATCCCAAATTCTGAGATGACTCAGACTTGGCTTCTTACCATGCCATATCTCATATGGTGTGGTAGAAATGATTTTAGAAGGAACCCTATTTAATACATATATTGCTGTCATGAGACAATATCCCCAAAGAACTCAGGAAGGTCCGTGAAGCTCATCATGGAACGGACCATATCTAATAGGGTCCGATTCCTCTGTTCTGAAACCCCGTTGAGTTGTGGCGTTCTAGATGGAGTCCATTGAGAGACTATGCCATTGTCCTTAAGATAGTCTAGGAACTTCCGACTAAGGTATTCACCTCCTCGATCTGATCGAAGAACCTTAATGGGTTTTTCTGTTTATTTTTCTACTTCATGTCTGAATTCTTTGAACTTTTCAAAAGCTTCAGACTTGTATTTCATTAGAAACACATATCCATACCTAGATATATCATCGGTGAAGGTAATGAAGTAGACATAGTTGCCTCTAGCTGGCACATCAAATGGGCCACATACATCTGTATGTACTAGGGCAAGTAGGTCTGTGGCCCTTTCTTCATGTCCTGTAAAATGAAATTGGGTCCAGTCCTTGAAATTGGATCCAGTCAATCTGTGGGTGTCTAGTATTTTGGTCAGGAGATTGGACGCAGACATGTTTCCTATAGAGAGTCAAAAGTTTCTAGTTAGATTTTGTAATCAGACTTAACCAATTTGTTTAGGGGTTTCATATTTAAACAAATTAGGCTCCCACTATTTTCTCAGATCCCTACACTCCCTAGGTAGAGATATGAAAATCTTCGTGATTAGTGATTTCTAATGGGTGGTGCGGTCTCACTGACTGGCTCATCACCTCACCTAACAGTTATTGGTGATGGGTCAATCGATGAGTGGACAACTCTTGTCCAATGATTCTCTAATCATGATGCATCCAAAACTTGGTCTCTAATTCATGAAGCTCACCATGTCCAGAATATTGCTCCAATCCTTAGTTAAGTCAGACCCACCATTTGCACGAACTAGATTCCTGATTAAGTCTCTCACTGTATTCAAAATATTGAGCACAACCCATCCTCTAATCCGTAGCATCTAATGCCTAATAGACATGATTGCATCTTTTCGATACAACTGAACCACTGTAACCAGTCAAGAATAATCAACTCTGGGAAGGGCCCGCACATCCACAATGGTGGAAGACCTTAGACTTAATATTTTCTTAGAGAGATTTGATTTAGGTCTCATTAAACTTGACTTGACATAGTCATAACAATTATGACTAACCTAATGACATAGGTTAGCTCGAATTGTTAGCCACCTCAAATCAGAACTGGATCGACACATATGGCCAGGTAAGTGAGATTGGTGGAAGGGATATGCCATTAACTTGACAAGAACACATTTGAGTTGAGTAGCTCCCAATTAAAAACCAGTCGGTCGCATCTGTCCAACTTACTTTAGATACCAAATTGTCGAACCAGAATCAATTGGGTTAGTTTACAATCTAGGCTCTGACCACTGAGCCAAATTAGGTCTTAACTTAATCGAGTCACATCTAAATGTGATTCGACCTTGACCTAGACTTAATCCTATTAGGCTGGTCAATTATTAGCTTTCATGATCTCACCTAACTAATTTTTGATTCGATTTGATCAACTGCTAGACCCAATTGAGCTACCCGAGCCCGAACCTAATTTTACGAAAATGACTTAGATCTGAAATTATTAATTTTAGACTTAATTTAATTTCATAAGCTTAATTCATTAATTAAGTTTTGAGTTCATAAACAAAACATGTAAATAAATCCTAGGGTTTCAGGATCTAGGATTTTGTAGAAAAGTAAATTTTGATTTTTGATTAAGGATGAACGTGTAGCACCCCTACATGCCATAAGAACATCCCATTGAATGGGAGGAGAGGGTCTTAAATCCTATTTTATTCTTATGATCGGACGGCCATGAGGAACACCTTAATCAGAAATATTGATTTAACTACAAAACTAGTTAGATCTAAGTTACATATCACATATATAATTTCAGATCTAACTTATACATGCTTTGCATACATTTTATGTATTAAAATCTGATCTAATTAGCATGCTTTCAGATCTGATACATCACATGTAACATCTAAAAAATAAGATTTAAATTAAACTATTTAATATAAAATATATTCTAGACAATTACTAGAATAATTCTACAACTAGTCTAGGCATGCAGCAGATCAATCTTATGAATTAATTAAAATTTTATTTTCTATTTTTTGATCTGAATATAATATTTATAACATCAAAAAAAATAGAGAATATATTAGATCTAATTTATATTTTTATTATATTAAAATATAAAATTATAAGACTATTCATAGATCAAACTACTCCTAGTCTAGTCATGCATCTCATACATGTTAGATCTACTTAGATTTAATTTTAAATTTTTTTGATTTCAGATCCTATCACATCTGATGTGATATCTAAAATTTATTAATATTAGATAAATAAAAATAAAAATTAGATCTAAATTAGATCTGAAATAGAGCCATCAATCTGGCTCTGATACCAGTTGAAGAAAAAATGAGCTTTTTTCTTGTAGGATCTTCCAGATCTAATGAGACCTGGGGTGAAATATTTAAAAAAAAATTATCTTATTTTATTTCAAATCTAAGGTCTATTAGATCTGATTCTTATTATCTAATATTTAATCTAAAATTAAATTTAAAACTTGAGGATTAAAAAAATACCTCTAGGGTAACTAGATTACCCTGTAGATGATCGCAGCAATGTCCGAGGTTCAAAAATAGCCACGCAGTTGTCTGGCCTCTACCGATATCCACTCGAGCAAGATCTGGATTGTCTTTTTCTTATAAATCTTTACTTCAAAAATCAGATCTGGATCTGATCTGAAAGATCTTCAAAAGATCTTCTGAAGCTGGAGCAGCAGCTTCTCGATAAATCCCTGCAGCCTTCTGATCAGGGAGCCACCACGCCTTGGACAAGCACTAGATGGATGCCCAACTTTTTGGACATGAAGAGGGGAGAGAGAGGACCAGAGGGGGCATGGAGAAGTAGAGGGATATCAAGCTTTTGCTGGGTATTAAGCAGATTCTCTAAATCCTAGGCACAGACTGTTGGGAATAGTGTCCCAAAGTCAATCGTTAGCCTGTTGACAGTTGTGCTCTTTGTTGTATTAGTATATAAATTATAAATAAATAAAAATTATTTTAGTATTTTTCATCACAAATTATCATCTTCTAATAAACTCCTGTGTTGTGGTGAAGTTCTTAGGACTATTTAGACT
The DNA here is from genome assembly GCF_000442705.2 of Elaeis guineensis. Taxonomy (NCBI): domain Eukaryota; kingdom Viridiplantae; phylum Streptophyta; class Magnoliopsida; order Arecales; family Arecaceae; genus Elaeis; species Elaeis guineensis. Next base: position 81,669,668 of record NC_025997.2, read on the forward strand.
CGACAAAGGAGGATTTGTCGTTTAGTCTTTAAACCTGTTCGCGACCAAATGATACGTTGTTACCAAAGACAACAATGTTTATCGAGCATAGGTCATTGTGTACCATATAGATTGGTTATCTTCTTAACCAAAGAGTGTGGAGACACTGGTATGGCATACAGGTGAGATGTAAGGGTACATCTGCACTGAACGTGACCGACTCCGGAGCTATCTCTGTTGTCAAGATTTGCTCCGATGGGATATAGGTATAAATGTCCCTCCGACCTGAGACCGTAACGCTGATTTGCAAGCAACTCACTGCACTTAGGCACTGGACTACCTGAATTTCTAATTCAGTGACGGAAGGATGCTGGGTGTAGTCAAGTACTTGACTTGTCGGTGCGTGTGTCAAGATAGGATTGACCACTCCAGTTCAGGAGCTGTGTACAGTCGTGTTTCAATTTAGCAAAACCTTGACCAGGATAGTCCTAGTGAGGAGTCACAGGACTGTTTGAGTTGAACACGACTCGGATGATCTAATCAGGGTTGACAGTTTAACCCTGAGTCATCCTAAACACAGGGGTCAAAAGGGATGAATTATACAGAATTGATTACGATTACGTAACCATATTTACGTAGGTTCTGAGTGTTGTGATTGTGACTATTCATCCTATCCGAATATCGGGTACCATTACTAGATGGTCACTTCAATTAGTACATGAATTGATTCCTGTGCTACCGGCTTAGGTTCGAACCTGCGGGGTCACACACATTAGAGGTTCCTATCTGATCTGATGGCTGATAAAGGGTCCTAATGTTCATGGACTATGAGTTTTACATATTTGGGACTCTATGATCGAGAATCGAGATTCTCTGATCACGAGTCCCACGTATTTTGGGTATCAGGGTCAAGAGTCCCACTAGTTTGGGACTCTTCGATCAAGGTTTTATATTGATGAACTTTGATACCCGATTGCCCATCGGATTTGGACTCAATATTTATGAGAAGTTTAATTAGTGATTTGATCACTAATTAACTTAATTTGTTTGAGTAATTAATTTTGGATCAAGTCCAATTGAATTGGATTCAGTTGGGTTTGACCCAATTAGGTTAAGAGTTGATCTAATCGTTGAGATGGTTTAGTCCCTGATTTGATCAGGGGTTGGGCTTAATCAATTCTTGATTTGATTAGAATTTTATTGAGCCTAATTAAGCCTAATTAAGTTGGATTTAAATTAGTCTAATTGGGCCTAACTTATTTGGTTCAATTAGGTTGGTTTAAATAATGAAACCACCTTGACCCAAACTCCCTGTGCCACCTCACATCCACTGTGCCCATTTGAATTCATGAGAAAAAATTTCTCATGAATTTTTTCTCACGCAAAGCCCTCTCCACACCCACTTTTGTGCACCATATGGACGGATAAAGCTGATTAGTTAACCATTCAAATTCAAAGCATGTTTGAATTTGGATGGATAACTTATCTCTTGTGCCTTCATGCTTATCCATCTTGTGCGCCACATAACTTACACGAGAAAAGGTTTCTCATGAAACCTTTCCACACACAAAGAGTCCACACCCTTCTCTTCTCATGCCATAATTGGATAGGGATGAGTTGGTTTGCATTTGAATTCAAACTCGATTTGAATTCAAATGTGCAACCACTTATCTTTATCTTCTCATGCGGATAAGACATGTTCGACGTTGTTTTAAAAAGGAGAGAAAGGTGGGGCATGCGTAAGAAATTTTTGGAGAGAAAGTTTGGGGTGTGAGGAACCTTCTGCATGAGGTGAAGGTCCAAAACCTTTCGAGAGAAAAAGAAAGAAAAGAAAGAAAAAAGGGCGCAGATTTTTTCTTAGTGTACCCTAGGGTTTCAGCCTGGGGTTCGAAAAGTGAGAAGGTGAGCTACGAGTGTCGTGAGCCCACCAAATTTTAGAGAGATCTTCAACATCCTCTCAAGCATGTCTGCTGATGATCTGGAGTATCTAAAGAATCGACAGATATCGATTGAAGGAGTTTGATCAGCATCGACTGTCGAAAGGGCTCTACAATGAGCTAGCACTCGTGAGGAGTCGATCATACCGGAAGCTTCGTGTGGATGATCCGCAGAGGCCAGACATGCTGTATGGCTATGTTGCAATGATCAGACTCTTCCGACGGTGATCAGATTGCGGCGTTCTACTATCCGCACAAAGGTATTGTGTTCTGAACACATTACCGTAAAGTGTTTACTATTTAAATTCGAATTTCAAATTTAAATGCATGCATACTGTATATCATATTTAGATCCTAGTGTAGGATAAAAATATATTAATTAATTAGATTAATTAATATTTTCTACTATAAAATCATAACTTTGAACAAGTTTTAAAATTATCATTTTACCCCTGCACTGAATTTCACTTCAAATGGTATCAGAGCAGTTTCTAAGATATGATATATGAATTTGCATGCGTAGATTAAGTTGTAATCTAAAAGTTTAAATTTGAAATTTAAAATTTAAAAATTTAAAATTTGAATTTTGAAAGTTGTTCGAAATTTAAAATTCAAACATTTGAAATTCAAAAGTTGAAATTTGAATTTTGAAATTTGAAATTCAAAATTTGAAATTCAAAATTCAAAAATTTAAAATTTAAAATTTAAAATTTGAAATTTAAAATCTGATTAAAATTTTAAATTTAAAAATCAAAATTTAAAATTTAAAAATTTAAAATTTAAAATTTGAAATTCAAAAATTTAAAATTTGAAATTTGAAATTTGAAATTTAAATTTAAAAATTGATATATTTAGATATACATGATCCAAGTAGTAAGTAATCGAATTAGGTTGGTTGCCATGGCCGTCCGATCATAGGAGAAAAGTAGGGTTTAAAGGCCCTCTCCTCCCATTCGATGGGGTCTCTTATGGCAGTAGGGGTGCCGCTGTAATTATATTCCATGCTGATGAAGCAGCGAAAGGATTTAATTGTAAAGGTTCAATTATAAAATTTATCATGAATGTGTTAAATTAGATCTAAAGAAATATTCATAATTTATTTTGATTGAGTTATTTTCTGTTATGTAATTAGCAATAGGATTGCTATTTATGAAATGTGCTGATCTATTTGTGAAATGAGTCAACATGTTTGGTGAACAGAAAATAAAACCTTTCAAATTTGAAAATTATTTTTGAAATACCAAACCCTGACCCATCAGCCCAAATACTTAATTAAAAGAATTAAGTGTTGTCAAGTTGGTCTAGAATTGTGCATTAAGATCTAAGACAATTGCATAAACTTGTGGATCAATGGGTTAGATGGATTAGGTCCATAATTGGGTTAGACCTAAGGTTAGCTTAAAGAAATAGACTAAATTAGAGTAATTGGTCAAATCTAATCAAAAGTTAAATTAGATTAGGTCAAGGACACTCTAGACTCAACTCCAATAGTTGTAGTTGAATGAGTCAATGTCTTTAACTAGACCAAGATGGACTTAATTCATGGCTACACGGTGGAACACTATTTACTAAGTTGATCAAATTAAAACTAATGAACCGGTTAGTGTCTAAGATAAGTTCGGTAGTTTGACCAATGGTTCATAAGTGGGAGCTACTCGCATTGATTCGATCTCTGACGAGTTAATGGCTTATCCCCACCACTGATCTCACTTACCTGGCCAACCTGGTGAGTTAGGTTTTGATTAGATCACTTGGTGATTAGGGCTCACCCATGTCATTAGATAAATCAGTGTGACTGATTTAGATGCTCCTAATGCCGGCTTTAATAAAATCCTTTTAATCTGACTTGGTGAAGTCAGTGGGAGGATTTAAATTGGCTGGTTAATTTCTTCTCTTCTATCCTTTAATAAAATCCTCAAAATTATTAGGTCCCTAAAATGATTAAGTTATAATGATAACTAAGTCATAGCCTCCCATTAAGTAAGTAATAATGAGTCCATTAGTTTAATAATCATTGGAGGCCCAAAGGCCTGGTGCTTATTGACTAATGAAATTATCATTCATAGTATGATAATTTGGTTTGAGTCTTTCTGATGGTGGTCAGGTTGGCCGGCCAAAGTTGGGCCTGATCATTTATTGGTCTGATTCACCAAATCAAGTCATGTTAATGGTTGGACCAAATCAGATCTTTTCAGTGGAGGCCAAAGCCTACTGATTAGGTTCTGGGGTAAAATAAATTACTAAAAGTTGTTTAGGAAAACAACTGGTTTTGAATCTACCCATAGATGCACATGGGTTGACCAACCAAAGTTGGGCTCATGTGTAGTCTGTGTGGATTCTAGTACCCATTAAGGAATTAAAGTAATTTCTCGAATTGAAGGTTGAGGCTACCAGTTCATAAAAATATTGGAAGAAACTTTAGACTAAAGTCCAAGTCTTTAGTATTAATAATTTGTGTACTAATTAAGATTTGATTTTTCTTTATGCAGCTATGGCTACTATCCTGTCACTTCGGTCATTATTGGATAATGACAAGCTCATGGGATCTAATTTCGATAGTTGGTATCGAAAATTAAAAATCATCCTTGAGCATGAGTGGATCCTTTATGTAGTAACAGATCCGACACCAGAGGAGCCAGCCTCGAATGCTAGAGGGACGGTCCGAGACACTTACCAGAAGTGGCTCAATGATCGGACCACCGTTCGATGCATAATGCTGGCGGCAATGAATGATGAGTTTAGCCGCAGGTTTGAGAATGCCCAGCCATAGGAGATGCTTCAAATGTTGAGTGACTCCTTTGGCACGCCTGACAACGTTGAAAGGCACAAAACTAGTTGTACTATTTTCAATGTTCGGATGAGGGATGGGGCCTCAGTCATCGATCATGTACTGTACATGATCGAAATGATTGAGCACCTAAGTAAACTGGGCTTTCCCCTGCACGAGCAGCTCGGTAAGGATGCGATCCTTAATTCATTGCCCAAGTCCTTCCTCCCCTTCTGTTGGGAATAGTGTCCCAAAGCCAATCGTCAGCCTGTTGACGGTTGTGCTCATTCTTGTATATGTACATGAATTATGAATTAATAAAAGTTATTTTGATATTTTTCATCATAAAATATTTCATCTTCTAATGAACTCCTATGTTGTGGTGAAGTCCTTAGGACTATTTAGACTCGACAAAGGAGGATTTGTCATTTAGTCCTTAAACCTGTTCGCGACCAAATGATACATTGTTACCAAGGACGACAACGTTTATCAAGCATAGGTCGTTGTGTGCCATATAGGATGGTTGTCCTCTTAACCAATGAGTGTGGAGACATTGGTATGGCATACAGGTGAGATGTAAGGGTACATCTGCACTGAATGTGACCGACTCCAAAGCTATTTATGCTGTCAAGATTTGCTCCGATGGAATATGGGTATAAATATCCCTCCGACCTGAGACCGCCACGGTGACTTGCAAGCAACTCACTGCACTTAGACACTAGACTACCTGAATTTTTAATTCAGTGACGGAAGGCTGCTGGGTGTAGTCAAGTACTTGACTTGTCCGTGCGTGTATCAAGATGAGATTGACCACTCCAGTTTAGGAGCTGTGTACAGTCGTGTTTCAATTTAGCAAAACTTTGGCCAGGGTAGTCTTTATGAGGAGTCACAGGACTGTTTGAGTTGAGCACGATTCGGATGATCTAATCAGGGTTGACAGTTTAATCCTGAGTCATCCTAAACACAGAGGTCAAAAGGATGAATTATACAGTAACCATATTCATGTAGGTTCTGAGTGTTGCGATTGCGACCATTCGACCTATCCGATCATCGGTTACCATTGTTAGATGGTCACTTCGATTAGTATAGGAATTGGTTCCTGTGCTACTGGCTTAGGTTCGAACCTGTGGGATCACACACATTAGAGGTTCCTATCTGATTTGATAGCTGATGAAGAGTCCTTCATGTCTGAGATTTTGTGATCGAGAATCAGGATTCTCTGATCATGAATTCCACACATTTTGGGTACCGGGGTCAAGAGTCCCACTGGTTTAGGAATCTTTGATCAGGGTTACATATCGATGAATTCTGATGCCCGATTATCCATCGGATTTAGACTCAATATTTATGAAAGGTTTAATTATAATTTGATCACTAATTAACTCAATTTGATTGAGTTAATTAATTTTGGATCAAGTCTAATTGAATTGGATTCAGTTGGGTTTGACCCGATTAGGTTAAGAGTTGACCTAATCGTCGAGATGGTTTGGTCCCTGATTTGATCAGGGGTTGGGCTTAATCAATTCTTGATTTGATTAGAATTTTATTGAGCCTAATTAAGCCTAATTAAGTTAGGTTTAAATTAGTCTAATTGGGCCTAACTTATTTGGTTCAATTAGGTTGGTTTAAATAATGAAACCACCTTGACCCATTCTCCCTGCGCCACCTCACGTCCACTGCGCCCATTTGAATTCACGAGAAGGAAGTTCTCATAAATTTTTTCTCATGCAAAGCCCTCCTCACACCCTACTTTAATGTACTAAATGAGTGGATAAGGATGATTAGTTGGCCATTCAAATTCAAAACAAAAGTTTGAATTTGAATGAGCAACCAATCTTAGCACCTTGACCTTATCCTCTTTTAGCGCCCCATTTATTACATGAGAAAATATTTCTCTTGAAATCACTCATACACAAATTAAGCCACACCCTCCTCTTCTCACACCCTTAGTGGATAGGGATAAATTGGTTTCCATTTGAATTCAAAATTTGATTTGAATTCAAATGTGCAATTACTCATCTTTATCCTCTCACGTGGATAAGATGTTTGACATTATTTTAAAAGGAGGAGAAGAGTGGGGCGTATGCAAGAAATTTTTTGGAGAGAAAATCTGGGCATGAGGAATCCTTTTGTGCAAGGTGAAGGTCTATATCCTTTCGAGAGAAAAAGAAAGAAAAGAAAGAAAAAGTGTGTGCAGGATTTCAGTGAGTTCTTCAGGGTTTCAGCCTGGAGTTCGGGATGTGAGAAGGTGAGCTATGAGTGTCGTGAGCCCACCAAATTTTAGGAAGATCTTCAACATCCTCTCAAGCATGTCTACTGATGATCCAGAGCATCCAAAGAATCGACAAACATCGATCGAAGGAGTTCGATCAGCATCGGCCGTCGAAAGGGCTCTACAACAAGCTAGCACTCGTGAGGAGTCGATCAGATTGGGAGCTTCGTGTGGATGATCCACAGAGGCCAAACATACTGTGTGGCTATATCACGATGATCAAACTCTTTCGATGGTGATCAGATTGCGACGATCTACTACTCACGCAAAGGTATTGTGTTTTGAACACATTACAGTAAAGTGTTTACTGTTCAAATTCGAATTTCAAATTTAAATGCATGTATGCTATATATCATATTTAGATCCTAGTGTAGGATAAATTTTTATTAATTAATTAGATTAATTAATAATTTTTACTGTAAAATAATGATTTTAAAAAAAATTTAAAATTACCATTTTACCCCTGCACTGATTTTCTCCACATATGGTATCAGAGCGGGTTCTTAGATATGATATATATATTTGCATGTGTAGATTAAGTTGTAATCTAAAAGTTTACAATTTAAAATTTAAAATTCAAAATTTAAAATTTAAATTTTGAAAGTTGTTCGAAATTCAAAATTTAAAATTTTAAAATTTAAAATTTTGAAATTTAATTTTTCAAATTTGAAATTTGAAATTCAAAATTCAAAAATTTAAAATTCAAAATTTAAAATTCAAACTTTGAAATTCAAAATTTTGAAATTTGAAATTTGTTTGAAATCTGAATTTCAAAATTTAAAATTTAAAATTTGAAATTTAAATTTTGAAATTGGTATATTTAGATATACTTGATCCAAGTAGCAAGTAATCGAATTGGGTTGGTTACCATGACCGTCCGGTCATAGGAGAAAAGTCGGGTTTAAAGGTCCTCTCCTCCCATTCGATGGGATCTCCTATAGCGGTAGGGGTGCCGCTGCAATTATATCTCATGTAGATGAAGCAGCGAAAGGAATTAATTATAAAGGTTCAATTATAAAATTTATCATGAATGTGTTAGATTAGATCTAAAGGAATATTCATAATTTTTTTTAAAGTTATTTTCTATTATGTAATTAGCAATAGGATTGCTATTTATGAAATGTGCTGATATATTTGTGTAATAAGTCAACATATTTGGTGAACAGAAAATAAAACCTTTCAAATTTGAAAATTATTTTCGAAATGCCAGACCCTGACCCATCAGCCCAAATACTTAATTAAAAGAATTAAGGTTGTCTAGTAGGTCTAGAATTATGAATTATGACCTAAGACAATTGCATAAACTTGTGGGTCAATGGGTTAGATGGATTAGGTCCATAATTGGGTTAGACCTAAGGTTAGCTTAAAGAAATAGACTAAATTAGAGTAATTGGTCAAATCTAATCAAAAGTTGAATTAGATTAGGTCAAGTATACTCTAGACTCAACTCCAATAGTTGTAATTGAATGGGTCCATGTCTTTAACTAGACCAAGATGGACTTAATTCATGACTACGCGGTGGAACCCTATTTACTAAGTTGATCAAATTAAAACTAATGAACCAGTTGGTGTCTAAGGTAAGTTTGGCAGTTTGACCAGTGGTTTTTAAGCGGGAGCTACTCGTAGTGATTCGATCTCTGACGAGTTAATGGCTTATCCCCACCACTGATCTCACTTACCTGGCCAACCTGGTGAATTAGGTTTTGATTAGATCACTTGGTGATTAGGGCTCTCCCATATCATTAGGTAAATCAGTTTGACTGATTTAGGTGCTCCTAATGCTAGCTTTAAGTAAATCTTTTTTAATCTGACTTGGTGAAGTCAGTGGGAGGATTGAAATTAACTGGATATTTTCTTCTTTTCGATTCTTTAATAAAATCCTCAAAAATTATTAGGTCCTAAAAATGATTAAGTTATATTGATAACTAAATCATAGCCTCTCATTAAGTGAGTGATAATGAGTCCATTAGTTTAATAATCATTGGAGGCCCAAAGGCTTGGTGCTTATTGACTAATGGAATTATCATTCATAATATGATAATTTGGTTTGAGTCTTTCTAATGGTGGTCAGGTTGGCCGGCCAAAGTCGGACCTGATAATTTATTGGTCCGATTCACCAAATCAAGTCATGTTAATGGTTGGACCTAACCAGATTTTTTCTGTGGAGGCCAAAGCCTACTGATTAGGTTCTGGGGCAAAATTAATTACTAGAAGTTATTTAGAGAAATAACTGGTTATGAACCTACCCATAGATGCACATGGGTTGACCAACTAAAGTTGGGCTCGTGTGTGGTCTGTGTGGATTCTAATACCCACTAAGGAATTAAAGTAATTCCTCGAATTGGAGGTTGAGGCTACCAATTCATAAAAATACTGGAAGAAACTTTAGACTAAAGTCCAAGTCTTTAGTATTAATAATTTATGTACTAATGTAGGTCTGGTTTTCCTTTATGCAGCTATGGCCACTACTCTGTAGCTCTGATCATTATTAGATAATGACAAGCTCATGGGACTTAATTTCGATAGCTGGTATCAAAAATTAAAAATTATCCTTGAGCATGAGTGGATCCTTTATGTAGTAACGGATCTGGCACCTGAGGAGCCAGCCCTGAATGCTAGAGGGACGGTCCGAGACACTTACCAAAAGTGGCTCAACGACCGCACCAACGTCTGGTGCATAATGCTGGCGGCAATGAATGATGAGTTCAGTCGCAGGTTCGAGAATGCCCAGCCACAAGAGATGCTTCAAATGTTGAACGACTCTTTTGGCACGCCTGACAACGTTGAAAGGCACAAAACTAGTTGTGTCATTTTCAATGCTCGGATGAGGGATGGAGCCTCAGTCATTGATCATGTACTGTACATGATCGAAATGATTGAGCGCCTAAGTAAATTGGGTTTTTTCCTGCACGAGCAGCTCGGTAAGGATGCGATCCTTAATTCTCTGCCCAAGTCCTTCCTTCCCTTCCTTACTCATTTTCGAATGACAAAGCCTGCAGTGAACTACCACGGCTTATTGGGGTTGCTGCAGAACTTTGAGAAGAATCACCAGCTCCATAAGGAGTCGGTGAATGTTGTGGGAGGATCTTCTTCTGGTCGTCAACCCTTTAAGAAAGGGAAGAAGAACAAGAAGAAGAAGAATAAGAAGGTGCAGCTGCATGCTGGGACGTCTGCACAGGGTCAGACTAAGAAGCACAAGCCTGACCAGAGCCAGACGGAGTGCTTCTTTTGCAAGAAGCAGAGGCACTGGAAGAGGAACTGTCCTCTATACATTGCCTCACTAGACTCGAACAGGCCAAAGAAGAAGCAAGGTACTTATATGATAATACCTTGCAACTTTTTCATTTGTGATACTGCTGGCTGGGTATTGGATACCGGAAGCCCTTATCATATTTGCAATTCAATGCAGGGTCTGCAGGTCAGTAGGAGATTTGATGAAGGCGAGAGGTTCCTGAACGTTGGAGATGGAAGCAAAGTTCCAGTTCTAGCATTAGGAATCATGAACCTTGTAATCAATTCTCGAAATATAATTCTGAGTGAATGTCACTATTGTCCAAACTTTTTATTAAATATTATTTCTGTAGGCCTTTTGGCCATGAACGGTTATCAATTTTTAATAAAAGAAAATATTTGCAATATCATTTTGAATGATGTTACAATGTTTATTGGACAACTTTATAATGGAATTTACTTTCTATCACAACCTGTTAATGTGGTTCAAATCTCCGGTAAACGTCCTAGAATAGATAATGTGTCAGAAGTCTACCTTTGGCACTGTAGGCTAGGTCATATCAATAAGAATAGGATAAACATGTTGGCTCAAGAAAAAATTCTTGAAGTAGGTGATTGTGAATCACTTCCAACCTGTGAGTTTTGTCTTCTTGGTAAAATGATCAAGTCACCTTTTACTGGAAAAGGTGAGCGAGCCAGTGAACTCTTGGGTCTGGTACATTCTGATGTATGTGGATCCATGAGCTCAAGTCCAAGAGGTGGATATTTCTACTTCATAACCTTCACAGACGACCTATCAAGGTATGGGTATGTCTATTTAATGAAGCATAAGTCAGAGTCATTTGAAATGTTCAAACTATTCTGAAATGAGGTAGAAAAATGCACTAGAAAGTGTATTAAAACTCTTCAATCTGATCGAGGAGGTGAATACCTTTCCAATGATTTTCTAACATATCTTGGGGAGAATGGGATTCTCTCTCAGTGGACACCTCCTGGAACACCACAGCATAATGGTGTGTCTGAAAGGAGGAATCAGATCTTGTTGGACATGGTTCGATCCATGATGGGATTTGCTGGTCTGCCGATCTCCCTTTGGGGATATGCGCTCAAATCGGTTTGTTACCTTCTAAATAGGGTTTCGAGTAAGTCTGTAACCAAAACACCATATGAGATATGGATAGGATGTAAGCCAGTACTCTCGCACCGTAGGGTTTGGGGGTGTCCGGCTTATGTTAAACATTTAATTACGGACAAGCTAGGACCTAGGTCTGACAAGTGTAATTTTATAGGATACCCAAAATAGACCAAAGGGTATTACTTCTACCTAGCTGATAAGCAAAAAGTGTTTGTCAGTCTTAAGGCAATCTTTTTGGAAAGGGAGTTCCTTGGTGAAGGGACTGTTGCCTCTAAGGTCGAACTTGACAAAATTCGACAGGTGGAAAATTCGATACAAGTTGCTGAACCTGAACCAGATTTGATTAGATCAGATCCGGAGCTTATTGTTCAAGCACCCTTAAGGCGATCTGGTAGAATACCACGTCAACCGGACAGATACTATGGTTTCTTGGTCCGGAACGACGATCCTATCAAACTTGATGAAAATGATGAGGATCCGATCACCTACATGGATGCAATGTAGAGACCCGACTCTGAGAAATGGCTAGAGGTCATGAAATCCGAAATGGAGTCCATGAAGGTCAACGATGTGTGGACATTGGTTGACCCACTCGAAGGAGTAAAATCCATAGGGTGTAAGTGGGTCTTCAAGAGGAAGAGGGGCGCAGACGGAAAGGTGAAAACCTATAAAGCCCATTTAGTTGCCAAGGGATATCGTCAACATTATGGTATAGACTATGATGAGATATTTTTTTCTGTGGAAATGCTCAAATCCATTCAGATTATGCTTGCGATAGCTGCCCATTTGGACTATGAAATCTGACAGATGGATGTGAAGACAGCTTTCCTAAACGGAGAGCTGGATGAAGAGGTGTATATAATACAACCTAAAGGATTCACATCCACTGATGAGTCTAAGGTGTGCAGACTACAAAGGTCCATTATGGACTTAAGCAGGCATCCCGGAGTTGGAACATACAAGACGTATGGCTTCGTTAAGAACGGAGAAGAGTCCTGCATTTATAAGTGGGCTAATGGTCCAATAGTGGTATTTTTTGTATTGTATGTGGATGATATTCTCTTAATCGAGAATGATGTCCCTGCATTACAGAGAATAAAGATTTGGCTGTCGTCACAGTTCTCCATGAAGGATTTGGGAGAAGCTTCCTACATCCTAGGGATGAGGATCTATAGAAATAGATGTAAAAGGTTGCTTGGTTTATTCCAGTCTACGTACATAGATACTATGCTGAAGAGGTTCAGCATGGAGAATTTCAAGAAAGGCTATCTACCGATAGGCCATGGAATTTCTCTCTCGAAGAGGGATTATCCGACAACACCTCAAGAGAGAGAGCGTATGGGTAGGATTTCATATGCTTCGGTAGTGGGATCTATCATGTACACCATGACATGTACACGACCAGATGTGGCATACTCACTAGGGGTAGTGAGTAGATACCAATCTGATCCAAGAGAGAATCACTGGAAGGTTGTTAAAACCATCCTAAAGTATTTAAGAAATACTAAGGACCAGTGGCTTGTTTATGATGAATCAGACTTGAAACTTATAGGGTTTACAGACTCTAATTTTCAGTCTGATCATGATGACAGTGAAAGTGTGTCAGGATTTATTTTTACCCTTAATGGTGGGGCTATCTGCTGGAAGAGTTCCAAGCAACACATAGTGGCTGATTCAGATTGTGAGACGGAGTATGTCGCTGCATCAGATGCTGCCAAAGAAGCGGTGTGGCTGAGAAAATTCATCACCAAGCTCGGAGTAGCACCCTCCCTTGTTGGTCCAGTTCTGCTCTACTGTGACAGCTCTGGAGCCATTGCTCAGGCGAAGGAACCCAAGGCACACCAGCGGACGAAGCATATTCTGTGCCGCTACCATCTCATCCGGAAAATTATGGATCGAGATGACGTCGACCTTCAGAAGATCGACAGAAAGGAGAACCTGACCGACCCATTCACTAAAGCCATTGCGGTGAAGGAGTTCGATGACTACAAGTCGAAGATGGGTATTAGATACTGCACCGATTGGCTTTAGGCCAAGTGGGAGATTGTTGGGAATAGTGTCCCAAAGTCAATCGTCAGCCTGTTGACGGTTGTACTCATTCTTGTATATGTACATGAATTATGAATTAATAAAAATTATTTTGATATTTTTCATCAGAAAATGTTTCATCTTCTAATGAACTCCTATGTTGTGGTGAAGTCCTTAGGACTATTTAGACTCGACAAAGGAGCATTTGTCGTTTAGTCCTTAAATCTGTTTGCGATCAAATGATATGTTGTTACCAAGGACGACAATGTTTATCAAGCATAGGTCGTTGTGTGCCATATAGGTTGGTTGTCCTCTTGACCAATGAGTGTGGAGACACTGGTATGGCATACAGGTGAGATGTAAGGGTACATCTGCACTGAACGTGATGGACTCCGGAGCTATTTCTGCTGTCAAGATTTGCTCTAATAGAATCTGGGTATAAATACTCCTCCGACCTGAGACCGCCATGGTGACTTGCAAGCAACTCACTGTACTTAGGCACTGGACTACCTGAATTTCTAATTCAGTGATGGAAGGCTGCTGGGTGTAGTCAAGTACTTGACTTGTCGGTGCGTGTGTCAAGATGGGATTGACCACTCCAGTTTAGGAGTGGTGTACAGTCATGTTTCAATTTAGCAAAACCTTAGCCAGGGTAGTCTTTGTGAGGAGTCACAGGACTGTTTGAGTTGAGCACGATTCGGATGATCTAATCAGGGTTGACAGTTTAACCCTGAGTCATCCTAAACACAGAGGTCAAAAGGATGAATTATACAGTAACCATATTCACATAGGTTCTGAGTGTTGCGATTGCGACTATTCAACCTATCCGATCATCGGGTACCATTGCTAGATGGTCACTTCGATTAGTACAGGAATTGGTTCCTGTGCTACCGGCTTAGGTTCGAACCTGTGGGGTCACACACATTAGAGGTTCCTATTTGATCTGATAGCTGGTGAAGAGTCCTTCATGTCTGAGATTCTATGATCGAGAATCAGGATTCTCTGATCATGAATTCCATACATTTTGGGTACCGGGGTCAAGAGTCCCACTGGTTTAGGACTCTTCGATCAGGGTTACATATCGATGAATTCTGATGCCCGATTACCCATCGGATTTAGACTCAGTATTTATGAGAGGTTTAATTAGTGATTTGATCACTAATTAACTAAATTTGATTGAGTAATTAATTTTGGATCAAGTCCAATTGAATTGGATTCAGTTGGGTTTGATCCGATTAGGTTAAGAGTTGACCTAATCGTCGAGATGGTTTGGTCCCTGATTTGATCAAGGGTTGGGCTTAATAAATTTTTGATTTGATTAGGATTTTATTGAGCCTAATTAAGTTGAATTTAAATTAATCTAATTGGGCCTAACTTATTTGGTTCAATTAGGTTGGTTTAAATAATGAAACCACCTTGTCCCATTCTCCCTGCGCCACCTCACTTCCATTGCACCCATTTGAATTCACGAGAAGGAAGTTCTCATGAATTTTTTCTCATGCAAAGCCCTCCTCATGCCCTACTTTAATGTGCCAAATGAGTGGATAAGGATGATTAGTTGGCCATTCAAATTCAAAATAAAAGTTTGAATTTGAATGAGCAACTAATCTTAGTGCCTTGACCTTATCCTCTTTTAGCGCCCCATTTATTACACGAGAAAATATTTCTCATAAAATCACTCACACACAAATTAAGCCACGCCCTCCTCTTCTCATGCCCTTGTGGATAGGGATAAATTGATTTCCATTTGAATTCAAAATTTGATTTGAATTCAAATATGCAATTACTCATCTTTATCCTCTCACGTGGATAAGATGTTTGACATTGTTTTAAAAGGAGGAGAAGAGTGGGGCGTATGCAAGAAATTTTTTGGAGAGAAAATCTGGGCGTGAGGAATCCTTGTGTGTAAGGTGAAGGTCTATATCCTTTCGAGAGAAAAAGAAAGAAAAGAAAGAAAAAGTATGCGCAGGGTTTCAGTGAGTTCTTCAGGGTTTCATCCTGGAGTTCGGGAAGTGAGAAGCTGAGCTACGAGTATCGTGAGCCCACCAAATTTTAGAGAGATCTTCAACATCCTCTCAAGAACTTTTGCTGATGATCTGGAGCATTCAAAGAATCGGCAGACATCGATCGAAGGAGTTCGATCAGCATCGATCGTCGAAAGGGCTCTACAATGAGCTAGCACTCGTGAGGAGTCGATCAGATCGGAAGCTTCATGTGGATGATCTGTAGAGGTCAGATATACTGTGTGACTACATTATGATGATCAGACTCTCCTGATGGTGATCAGATTGCGGCGATCTACTACCCGCATAACGGTATTGTGTTTTGAACACATTACAGTAAAGTGTTTACTGTTCAAATTCGAATTTCAAATTTAAATGCATGCATGCTATATATCATATTTAGATCCTAGTGTAGGATAAATTTTTATTAATTAATTAGATTAATTAATAATTTTCACTGTAAAATAGTGATTTTGAAAAAGTTTTAAAATTACCATTTTACCCCTGCAGTGATTTTTCCCACACCTTCCTTACTCATTTTCGAATGACAAAGCCTGCAGTAAACTACCACGGCTTATTGAGGTTGCTGCAGAACTTTGAGAAGGACCACCAGCTTCATGAGGAGTCGGTTAATGTTGTGGGAGGGTTTTCTTCTGATCGTCGACCCTTTAAGAAAGGGAAGAAGAACAACAAGAAGAAGAACAAGAAGGTGCAGCCGCATGCTGGGACGTCTGCACAAGGTCAGACCAAGAAGTGCAAGCCCGATCAGAGCCAGGTGGAGTGCTTCTTTTGCAAGAAGCAGGGGCACTGGAAGAGGAACTGTCCTCTATACATTGCCTCCCTGGACCTAAACAGGCCGAAGAAGAAGCAAGGTAATTATATGATAACACCTTGCAACTTTTTCATTTGAGATACTACTATCTGGGTATTGGATACTGGAAGCCCTTATCATATTTGCAATTCGATGCAGGGTTTGCAGGTCAGTAGGAGATTTGATGATGGCGAGAGGTTCCTGAACGTTGGAGATGGAAGTGAAGTTTCAGTTCTAGCTTTAGGAATCATGAACCTTATAATCAATTCTCGTAATGTAATTCTAAGTGAATGTCACTATTGTCCAAACTTTTTATTAAATATTATTTCTGTAGACCTTTGGGCCATGTACGGTTATCAATTTTTAATAAAAAAAAATGTTTGCAATATCATTTTGAATGGTGTTACAATGTTTGTTGGATAACTAAATAATAGAATTTACTTACTATCACAATCTGTTAATGTGGTTCAAACCTCCGGTAAATACTCTAGAATAGATAATGTGTCAGAAGTCTACCTTTGGCACTGTAGGCTAGGTCATATCAATAAGAACAGAATAAACAGGTTAGCTCAAGAAAGAATTTTTAAAGTTGCTGATTGTGAATCACTTCCAACCTGTGAGTCTTGTCTTCTTGGGAAGATGACCAAGTCACCTTTTACTGAAAAAGGTGAGCGAGCCAGTGAACTCTTGGGTCTGTTACATTCTGATGTATGTGGACCCATGAGCTCAAGTGCAAGAGGTGGATATTTTTATTTCATAACCTTCACAGACGACCTATCAAGGTATGGGTATGTCTATTTAATGAAGCATAAATCAGAGTCATTTGAAATGTTCAAACTATTCCGAAATGAGGTAGAAAAATAAAGTGGAAAGTGTATTAAAACTCTTCGATCTGATCGAGGAGGTGAATACCTTTCCAATGAGTTTCTGACATATTTAGGGAAGAATAGGATTCTCTCTCAGTGAACTCCTCCTGGAACACCACAGCATAATGGTGTGTCTAAAAGGAGGAATCGGACCTTGTTGGACATGGTCCAATCCATGATGGGGTTTGCTGGTCTGCCAATCTCCTTTTGGGGATATGCGCTCGAATCGGTTTGTTACCTTCTAAATAGGATTCTGAGTAAGTCTGTAATCAAAATACCATATGAGTTATGGATAGGACGTAAGACAGTACTCTCGCACCTTAGGGTTTGGGGATGTCCGGCTTATGTTAAACGTTTACTTACGGACAAGCTTGGACCTAGGTCTGACAAGTGTAATTTCATAGGGTACCCAAAAGAGATCAAAGGATATTATTTCTACCTAGCTAATGAGCAAAAGGTGTTTGTCAGTCTTAAGG
Source organism: Elaeis guineensis (assembly GCF_000442705.2). NCBI lineage: Eukaryota > Viridiplantae > Streptophyta > Magnoliopsida > Arecales > Arecaceae > Elaeis > Elaeis guineensis. The sequence goes on from NC_025997.2 coordinate 81,687,173, forward strand.
CAATCTTTTTAGAAAAGGAGTTTCTTGGTGAAGGGACTGTTGCCTCTAAGGTCGAACTTGAAGAAGTTCGCCAGGTGAAAAAACCGACACAAGTAGCTGAACTTGAATCAGATTTGATTAGATCAAATCCGGAGCCCATTGTTCATGCACCCTTAAGGCGATCTGATAGAGTACCATGTCAACCGGACAGATAGTATGGTTTCTTGGTTCGGGATGACGATCCTATCGAACTTGATGAAAACGATGAGGATCCGATCACCTACTTGGATGCAATGCAGAGACCTGACTTTGAGAAATGGCTAGAGGCCATGAAATCCGAAATGGAGTCCATGAAGGTCAACGATGTGTGGACATTGGTTGACCCATCTGAAGGAGTAAAACCCATAGGGTGTAAGTGGGTCTTCAAGAGGAAGAGGGGCGCAGACAGAAAGGTGAAAACCTATAAAGCCTGTCTGGTTGTCAAGGGATATCGTCAACATTATGGTATAGACTATGACGAGATATTTTCTCCTGTGGCAATGCTCAAATTCATTCGGATTATGCTTGCGATAGCTGTCCATCTGGACTATGAAATCTGGCAGATGGATGTGAAGACAGCTTTCCTAAATGGATAGCTGGACGAAGAGGTGTATATGATACAACCTGAAGGGTTCACATCCACAGATGAGTCTAAGGTGTGCAGGCTACAGAGGTCCATTTATGGACTTAAGCAGGCATCTTGGAGTTGGAACATACATTTTGATAGGACGATCAAGACGTATGGCTTCGTTAAGAACGGAGAAGAGTCCTGTATTTATAAGTGGGCTAATGGTCCAGTAGTAGTATTTCTTGTATTGTATGTGGATGACATTCTCTTAATCGAGAATGATATCCCTGCATTACAGGAAATAAAGATTTGGCTGTCGTCATAATTCTCCATGAAGGATCTAGGAGAAGCTTCTTACATCCTAGGGATGAGGATCTATAGGGATAGATCTAAAAGATTGCTTGGCTTATCCCAATCCACGTACATTGATACTATGATGAAGAGGTTCAGCATGGAGAATTCCAAGAAAGGCTATCTACCGATAGGCCATGGAATTTCTCTCTCAAAGAGAGATTGTCCGACAACACCTCAAGAGAGAGAGCGTATGGGTAGAATTCCATATGCTTCAGCAGTGGGATCTATTATGTACGCCATGACATGTACATGACCGGATGTGGCGTACTCACTAGGAGTAGTGAGTAGATACCAATCTGATCCAGGAGAGAATCACTGGAAGGTTGTTAAAACCATCCTGAAGTATTTAAGAAATACTAAGGACCAGTGGCTTGTTTATGGTGAATTAGACTTGAGAATAGGGTTTACAGACTCTAGTTTCCAGTCTGATCACGATGACAGCAAGAGTGTGTTGAAATTTATTTTTACCCTTAATGGTGGGGCTGTCTGCTGGAAAAGTTTCAAGCAGCACATAGTGGCTGATTCAGTTTGCGAGGTGGAGTATGTCGCTGCATCAGATGCTGCCAAAGAAGCGGTGTGGCTGAAAAAATTCATCATCGAGCTTGGAGTAGCATCCTCCCTTGTTGATCCAGTTCTGCTCTACTGTGACAGCTCTGGAGCCATTGCTCAGGTGAAGGAACCAAAGGCATACCAGCAGACGAAGCATATTCTGCACCACTACCATCTCATCCGAGAAATCGTGGATCGAGGAGACGTCAACCTTCAGAAGATCGACGGGAAGGAGAATCTGGCTGACACATTCACTAAAGCTATTGCAGTGAAGGAGTTCGATGACTTCAAGTCGAAGATGGGTATTAGATACTACACCGATTGGCTTTAGGCCAAGTGAAAGATTGTTGGAAATAGTGTCCCAAAGCCGATCGTCAGCCTGTTGACGATTGTGCACTTTGTTGTATTAGTACATAAATCATAAATAAATAAAAGTTATTTTGATATTTTTCATCATAAATTGTCACATTCTAATGAACTCCTGTGTTGTGGTGAAGTCCTTAGGACTATTTAGACTCGACAAAGGAGTATTTGTCGTTTAGTCCTTAAACCTGTTCGCGACCAAATGATACGTTGTTACCAAAGATAACAATATTTATCGAGTATAGGTCATTGTGTGTCATATAGGTTAGTTGTCCTCTTAACCAAGGAGTGTAGAGACACTGGTATGGCATACAGGTGAGATGTAAGGGTACATCTGTACTGAACGTAACCGACTCCAGAGCTATCTCTACTGTCAAGATTTGCTCCGATGGGATATGGGTATAAATATCCCTCCGACCTGAGACCGCCACGGTGACTTGCAAGCAACTCACTGCACTTAGGCACTGGACTACCTGAATTTCTAATTCAGTGACGGAAGGATGCTGGGTGTAGTCAAGTACTTGACTTATCGATGCGTGTGTCAAGATAGGACTGACCACTCCAGTTCAGGAGCTGTGTACAGTCATGTTTCAATTTAGCAAAACCTTGGTCAGGGTAGTCCTAGTGAGGAGTCACAGGACTGTTTGAGTTGAGCACGACTCGGATGATCTAATCAGGGTTGACAGTTTAACCCTGAGTCATCCTAAACACAGGGGTCAAAAGAGATGAATTATACAGTAACCATATTCATGTAGGTTCTGAGTGTTGTGATTGCGACTATTCGACCTATCCAGACATCGGGTACCATTGCTAGATGGTCACTTCGATTAGTACAGAAATTGATTCCTGTGCTACCAGCTTAGATTCGAACCTGTGGGGTCATACACATTAGAGATTCCTATCTGATCTGATGGCTGATGAAGAGTCTTAATATTCATGGACTATGAGTTCTATGTGTCTGGGACTCTGTGATCGAGAATCAAGATTCTCTGATCATGAGTCCCATGCATTTTGGATACCGGGGTCAAGAGTCCCACTGGTTTGGGACTCTTCGATCAAGGTTTCATATTGATGAACTTTGATACCCGATTGCCCATCGGATTTGGACTCAATATTTATGAGAGGTTTAATTAGTAATTTTATCAATAATTAACTCAATTTGATTGAGTAATTAATTTTGGATCAAGTCCAATTGAATTGGATTCAGTTGGGTTTGACTCGATTAGGTTAAGAGTTGATCTAATTGTCGAGATGGTTTAGTCCCTGATTTGATCAGGGGTTGGGCTTAATCAATTCCTAATTTGATTAGGATTTTATTGAACCTAATTAAGTCTAATTTAGTTGGATTTAAATTAATCTAATTGGGCCTAACTTATTTGGTTCAATTAGGTTGGTTTAAATAATGAAACCACCTTGACCCAAACTCCCTGCGCCACCTTACATCCACTGCACCCATTTGAATTCACGAGAAAGAATTTCTCATGAATTTTTTCTCACGTAAAGCCCTCCCCACGCCCACTTTTGTGTGCCATATGGATGGATAAAGCTGATTAGTTAACCATTCAAATTCAAAGCGTGTTTGAATTTGAATGGATAACTTATCTCTTGTGCCTTCATGCTTATCCATCTTGTGCACCACATAACTTATACGAGAAAAGGTTTCTCATGAAACCTTTTCACGCACAAAGAGTCCATGCCCTTCTCTTCTCATGCCATATGTGGATAGGGATGAGTTGGTTTGCATTTGAATTCAAACTCGATTTGAATTCAAATGTGCAACCACTTATCTTTATCCTCTCACGCGGATAAGACACGTTCGACGTTGTTTTAAAAAGAGGAGAAAGGTGGGGCATGCATAAGAAATTTTTGGAGAGAAAGTTTGGGGTGTGAGGAACCTTTCTGTGTGAGATGAAGGTCCAAAACCTTCCGAGAGAAAAAGAAAGAAAAGAAAGAAAAAAGGGCGCAGATTTTTTTTTAGTGTACCCTAGGGTTTCAGCCTGGGGTTCAGGAAGTGAGAAGGTGAGCTACGAGTATCGTGAGCCCATCAAATTTTAGGAAGATCTTCAACATCCTCTCAAGCACGTCTGCTAATGATTTGAAGTATCTGAAGAATTAGCAGACATCAATCGAAGGAGTTCGATTAGCATCGGCCGTCGAAAGAGCTCTAGAACGAGCTAGCACTCATGAGGAGTCGATCAGATCGGGAGCTTCGTGTGAACGATCTGCAGAGACTCGACATACTGTGTGGCTACATCTTGATGATCAGACTCTCCTGACGGTGATCAGATTACGACGATCTACTACCCGCACAAAGGTATTGTGTTCTGAACACATTACAGTAAAGTGTTTACTGTTCAAATTCGAATTTCAAATTTAAATGTATGCATGCTGTATATCATATTTAGATCCTAATGTAGGATAAAAATATATTAATTAATTAGATTAGTTAATATTTTTTGCTGTAAAATCATAATTTTTAAAAAAAATTAAAATTACCATTTTATCCCTGCACTGAATTTCACTTCACAGATAGGGTTTAAATAGACCTTGCTGCACCACGTAGTGCCACATCATTCGACCAATCAAAAAATTTCAATTAATTTTGAAAAAATTTTAATTGGTGGAGAGATATCATCTAATCATATCAGATAAGAACTCCCCCAAATCCTCTTACTGTTGGCGCCAACACTGGATAAACACAGTGAGATTGGCGCTCAACAGTTTGAGTCGATCAAGGCATTGAGTCCTCATCTCATGGGACTCTATCCTTATCCACTTGGGGCGCATGCCCAATCTGATCTTGGCACCCACTTTGATGTCTAATTTAGCAGGTGGACACTCCACAAAAACTCTCCAATGACCTCTTGCCAAGTGGCCTTCAGTTCAAGATCCATAAGTCAACATTTGACCGATGTCTTAAAATGAAAATGATAGGTGACAGAAATTGGCAGGTATTGTCTTAAATTCATCTCATAAATTAAGATAAGACTTTTTTGAGCTGGACTGGCTCCAATCAGACTGAGAGAAATCTTCTCAAGGATCTCTGGGTGAGTAAATCACATTTGGCTCAGTTGAGATAAAAAAGATTGCATGAGAAGAAAGTTAGGCTCAATCGTGTGCTAGCATGATTTTTTTGAACCTAATTGGATCTAATCCAAATCAATCGAACTGACTAGCTTGATTGATGACATCCAGACCCTAACTCTTGTTTGTGTGACCCAGTTAGGTTCATTTTCGTATGATAATGAGACATGTCGTGATCTCATCATCGACATCATCGAAACTCCTTTCAATGGACCAGAACTCTTTTGATTCAGACAATTAGAATGATCGATCATCAAGATCATTCTAATTGCTTCCAAAATCCACCAGTGACACCTAGCAGTATATGGTGACAATCCATTAGAAATGAAGATGAACCTCTCGGTGCAGCTACCTGTGTGATTGAGTTCTTCTATCATGAGTTCCGACTGAATTAGGGTTAAGGTGAACTCGTCAAACCCAACATCAGTCATATGAATCAATCGATCGATCCAAGTCCGATGTGAAACTTCAATGGAAAACTCTTTTCCATTATTTCACTCTGCCATGACCATGGGCTTAAGGACTCGATCTTTCGATCATCATAGGACTACTCTTATCTACCGAGGTTGATAGATCCTATCTTGGTGCAATCTGGTTCCTACAATGAATATGCTACAGCCAACATACACCTTAGAATTCTAAATGGCTAGGAGATCGAGTTATGCTGTAGTCAAACTATAACACACTCAAGGTGAACTGTCGATGTACCTCAGGTCAAAGAACTAGACACACAGCTCAGCATCGAGCTAGTCATCGACGAGAAGGTAGACTTCCTTATGACTGCTCGAGGTGGTCACGCTCAGTACTCTCATTCTCAATGAATACCTATACTCTCGCTCTGGTGTCTCCACACCTAAGACTCAAGATACATCTATCCTAAGAAAGCGATCGTACACCAACCTTCCAGATCGATCACCATCCTCGTGATGATCCTATGGTTAGGAGCTGTTTATGAGTTAGTTATGTAAATTCATGCCTTAAATTTTTAACTCTTGAAAATATGAATTAACATCCCTACTAACTCAAAAGATGTATCACAAACATAATATACACAATGTGATAGTAGAATAACCCTTTTATTCATTTATAGTCAAAATTATAAATTTGTCCTTATATTTGTACAGGAATGTGTCAGCCAATCTGGCATCTAGAGCACACATCTAACAATATTATAGATCCTTATCTTCAAACGTGTGAGTTAACTTCATTAGAGGAGTTAATGATGCCTGTGCTAAGGCATCATCCATTGAAAGATGATCCTGGTGACTTGGGCAATCTTCTTCTCTTGTTGTACAAGATGTCCCTTCATCTTATCATCTATTGAGGTAGAATTAGCAACCATACTCATCTTTGTTCTTCAATATACTTGAAGCATGGATAGCCTTTCTTTTATTTGCTTATATTGCTCTTACCTGTTTAAAGTATGAACTAAGGCTCTAATAAATATAGAGAATCAAAGCTTTGATACCACCAAATAAGAGCATAGCTCTGATACCAACTTGATCTAATTAGGAAAAAAAAAGATTTTTTTCAACACATGCAACTCAAATCTCTTAAAAGAAAACTAGAAGAAGATAGAAAAATTGCAAAAGTATGGCTTAAGTCCGTATTTTTCTCATTGATTGATTCTCTATCATAAATTGAGGTACATAGTTCTTATTTATAATAGCAAGATCTTCTCTTATATAATTTGAGAAAGATTCCTCTTTCTAGTATCTAGAGTGAAATCTATTCTTATATAATTTGGATCAGATTTTTCTTTTTAGTTTCAATAGAACTAGATCTTTAAAAAAATATGATTAATATAAAACTTATGAAAAAAATACTAAAATTATATATGAGGTAGATCTCAACTTCTACATCAATTTTGTCTATTATGGCTCTACCTATTTTTTCATAGATTAGAAGATAACCTCTTATCAATATCTTTCTCAAAAAGGAAAATTTTAATTGGTCAGTTCGTTTTGAGGTCAAAATGATGGAATTTTAGTCTAATTCTATCTCTTTTAGGGTCAATCCAAAGTTGTAGATCTCGAAAAGATATCTAATTTAGAAAAAAATTATCTCACTCAGGCATCATATGATCAAGTTGTTACCTCCTAAAATTTGGCATATAGTTTGACTTCCTGATATGGTAGTTCTTACTCTTGAATTTTGTTTAACCTTATCAATAGTGGCCAAAGTGATTTGCATTGAGTCCTCATGGTGGTCAAAGTGACCCATGTTGTTGGTAATTCTCTTAAATATCTATAGTGGCCAAACTAATCCACATTGAATTTAATGATCTTCCTCAACACTTGCAGTGATCAATGTGGTCCAGCATGTTCCTAAGATTTGTAGGAATCTAATAAATAGATCTTTGTTGGTATAATTAGACTATAGAATTGTTAGAATCAAATAAACTTGTAATCTTCAAAGGAGAAATATTTATTGAAAAAAGTTTTGTATCTGAAGGTCTTTTTAAAATCAATGTACTACCTCTTTCAATTAATGAAAATTTTTTTCTCTAATCAATCTCATGTGATGAATACTAAATCTTATAATGTGTGGCATGATAGGCTTAGTCATGTAAATCATAGGTCAATCATGAAAATATCTAATTTAATTTGATCCCTAAATTAAAAATTGATCATAGTATTAAATGTGAAGTCTATCCACAATCTAAGCAACCTAAGAAATCTTTCAAATCAATCTTGATTAGAAATATCTAAAAGTTATAACTGATTCATAGTGATATATGTGACTCAAATAGTAGACCAACCAAAGGAGGAAGTCGATATTTTGTAACTTTTATAGATGACTTTTTTGAATATTGTTACACCTATCTCTTGAAGATCAAAGATGAGGTACTTAGTAAATTTAAAGTTCATAAAGCTGAGGCTAAAAACTAACAAGAAAAAAAAATTAAGATAATAAAGTCTAATAGAGAAGATGAATATATTTCAAATAAATTTACTTTATTCTATGAAAAGTATAAAATAATTTATGAAGTCATAGCCCGATACTTACCTCAATCTAATGGTATGGTTGAACAAAATAATCAAATCCTATTGGACATGGTCAATGCGATGAGTATAAGTTCTAGTGGGAAAGGCTCTTTTGTCAACTTGTTTTATCTTAATTAGAATTCTACTTAAGGATAATGAAAAAACTCTATATAAATTTTGGAAGGGACATATACCTAGGCTAGGTTAATTTCGAGTGTGGGGGTGTCTAGCAAAGGTCGGAATCTCTGTATCTAAAAGAAAAAAAGATTGAACCTAAAACTATAGATACTATCTTTTTAAGATATTCCCTTGATAGCAATACTTATACATTTTTAGTAGTTAATTTTAAAATTATTGAAATGTCAAATAATACTATCATTGAATTTAGAGATGCAACTTTCTTTGAGAATATCTTTCCTTTCAAAACTTAAGTTTCTAGTGAAATTTCTAACTATTCATCAATATCTGACCCTTCATTGCTTCTATATCTCAATTAGATCATAATCTCTCAGAACCTAATCTTTCACTTAAACTTAAGAGAAGTAAGAGAGGTAGAATTGCAAAAAGTTTCGGTGAAGAGTTCATAACCTTCATGATTGAAGAAACACCAACAACTTATCAAAATGCTATGAGCTTTTCTAAAGCCCCTTCTGGAAGGAGGCTATAAACAGTGAGATAGAATCAATTATTGGAAACAATACTTGAGTTCTTATTGATTTATCTCCTGGAAGCAAACTTCTAGGATGTAAGTGCATCTTTAAGAAAAAACTTAGGGTAGATGGATCTATGGAAAGGTAAAAGGCACGGCTTATAGCTCAAGATCTTGGACAAAAGGCTGGCTTTGATTGCTTTGACACATATTCTCTTATTGCTCATATCTTCACTATCCGAGTTCTTCTTGCTTTGGCTTCAATTCATAAACTTCTTGTTTATTAAATGAATGTCAAAATTATCTTTCTTCATAGTGATCTAGAAAAGGAGATTGATATGAGACAACTTGAAGATTTCTCTGTGTCTGGTTAAGAAAATAAAGTGTGCAAGCTAATTAAGTTCTTATATGGGTTAAAGCAAGTACCTAAGCAATGACATGAGAAATTTGATAGTATCATTCTTTCTAATGATTTTCAAATCAATGACTTTGATAATTATTTATATTATAAGAGATTTGATGATTGATATATTCTTCTTTGTCTATATGTAGTTGATATTCTCATACTAGCACCAGATATTGATCAAATTAATGATATCAAAAATTATTATTAAATCACTTTGACATGAAAGACCTTAGTCTAGCTGATGTAATCTTACGTATGAAGATTAATAAATCATTTAACTCCTATTATCTAACTGAATCACATTATACTTAAATGATCTTAGATAAGTTTGGATATTCTAATCATTCTCCTTTATCTACACCATATAATCTTAATGTTCAATTAGTAAAAAAATACTACTAACTTTATGAATCAAGAAAGATATGCTGAAATTATTGGATTACTTTTATATTTAGCCAATAGAACTAGACTTGATATTGCTTATGCTATTTTCAAATTGAGTAGGTATACCAGTAACCCTAATATGTCTCACTAGATAGCTTTAGAAAGAGTTTTTCGATATCTTAAAAGCATAATTTCTTATGAGCTTAGATATGTTGGCTATTTAACTGTACTTGAGGAATGTAGTGATGCCAATTGGACATCTGATTTTTTAGATATTAAGTCTACTTCTGGATATATTTTTACTCTTGATGGCAGTGCTATTTCTTGGCAATCTACAAAGTAAAATATAATAGCTAAAAGTACCCTGGAGGCAGAGTTAATAGCTCTTGATATCACATCCTTAGAAGCTAAATGGTTAAAAAATTTGTGGTCATCTATTCCTTTGATATAAACTCTCATTTCTTCTATATCTATCACTATGATTCTAGAGCTGTAATTGACTTTTATAAAAAAAAAATTTACAAATTCTAAAACCAATAGATATATAAGTTAAGACAAAAATCTATTAGATAGTAATAAAAGCATGATATAATGATATTAAGTTTTATAAAATCTTACCAAAATCTTGCTAATTGCCTTGCTAAAAGGCTTGAATAAGACTTAGGTCCTTGAGACATCGAGGGGGATGTGATTTTATGTATCAAGGACCTTTCAATAGTGGGAACCCAATTTTTGTGATAGAAGATCCTTTGAAGAAAGTTTAATATGGTAATAACAAGCTAATTGGTTGGTTAGAGAATATATATGATTTATTTGATATCGGAGTCATAGACTCATTCTCATCCTTATAGTATTTAGTGCTCTTATGTAGTAGTTAGAAAGAGCTGCAACTCTGAATGAGATCTGAGGTGATATTTTTAATAAGATGTGACTCTACACATATTTATGAAGGGATTCACCTAATGGAGTATCCATATATAGCTGCGGATATAAGATTTGGGCTATCTCTAGTAATTCTCATAAAAAATTAAGATCCTTGTACAGGGCCACTAATACACAGACTAACGATGAAGAAACTCTATACTATGTGTGTGGTAGTTAAAGTATGGATCAAAGGAATGTAGTTTAAGATCTGATTCACTTTGATTCTTTTAGATGAAAACTATTTACACTACGTAAGATTAAGTCATCTTATCCATTGCATAGTATAAGTATCCATAAATTTGTGTTATCTTGTTTTATCAATTTTTGAAGAATTTTGAGTTTTGTGGGAGATTGTTAGTGAAAAATTCAAAAGTAAAAACTCAAAATTTTTCAAAAGAATTTCCCTCCAAATTTATTTTAATCTTGTTTGAGATGCTGTTTTAGTCCCACATTGGGAGTAAGAAGATTTCTTAAGCCCTTTATATGAGAAAAGGGTTTCACTAAGCCCTTAGGGGCATTTGAGGAGATTTGAAAAAAAAATCTTTAATACGCACACGTACAAACCGAATCAGGCCAGACCAGGTCGGGATGGGGCATGGTGTGGGTGCAAGTGCGGTCTTAGCACCTTGCCAACCCGAGATCAATTTTTATTTATTTTATTTCAACTTTTAATTATCATTTTAATTTTCAAACATTGATCTTTTAATATTTTAAATGTTCAATTTTTGAACAAAATTTGGTGGCTATAAAAAGGCCCCTTAAGTCCTAATCTAGCAAGCAATCTGAGAGCTCAAGCTACTCTTCTTACTAATATTCCAATCAATTCTTTAGCTGTTCTTCTTTCTGGTTTTCTTCCAATCAACTCTTCTTCTTTCTCTTCTCTTGGGTGCGGAAAGAGTCTTCATTAACTTCCTCCATGGTCGTGCTCACAGGTTGAGGATATTGGTCATATCTTGGGATGGTGTTTCTAGGATTTTCTGTATGAAGGATAGAAATATGCCATAGGATAGTGCTCCGCATGCTTTCAATTGTATTTTAATTTTGATTTAGCAATCTTCTATAAGTTAATTTATTTGACTTTCTATAAAGCAGATAACTGAATTTGTTAGTTTTCTTAGACTATATTCAGCATATATCACAAGCTGTGTTCTAACATACTATTCAACAAGTACCAGCTGAATCTCTATGAGGCTCCTAAATTGAGATTTTACTACCAAAATCTTATCAAACTGATTTTTATAAACAAATGAAAAGAAATCAATGATAATAAACTCATCCCCTTAAAACTCATGGCAAGGCATGACACCTCCAACCAAAAGTCAGGCATCTTTAGTCAAATTAATATTTGTATCTTTTAAAACCTTATCTTAAACAAGCATGAATTTTATCATCTAATTTTGAAACTACTTACACCACTATGAAAAGAAAATCCTTATTTTGGGAGAACGATATTTTTAGTCCCACATTGGTTGTGAGTTAAAGAGGAGTCTAGATGGAATGGGATCTTCTCTCTTTCGTAAGGTATCTTTTAAAGGGCAAAACTATGGGACTCTTGAAGAAAAAATGGATAGTTCTAAGCATGTATTTTTAAAATTTTATAGCAGAATAATAAAAGATTAAATATTTTAATCTTCTAAATATGTCTTAGATCAGATCTAAACTACCATTAAGGATCTATGACATAAAAAATTTATATATAAAATATGATATAAAATAGAAACTGCATCGATCACATCGATGCCCTAAATTTGATCTAACCTTTAGATCATATTGGTTGAGTTCAGAACTCATCACTTTTTTGTGGATCGATAATTTTCACTACTGATAGACATGATACAAACTCTCACTGATGTCGATCAGCTGCATAGGTCATCCAACTTCTACAAATCGTCCACTCGAAGCCCTGATCGGATCTTCCTTCGCAGGAGTGCTTGCTCACATCGAAGGCTCTGGATGGCTGATCCAAGCTCCTTTCTTTGGATCTTTTGGACTCTTTTAGATTAGAAGATGAAGCTTTATGAGGAAGTGATGGTGTGGAAGATTGGACAAGACTCACTCTTATATTTTCTTTTCACAAAATCTAGAGTTGAAATCCTAAAACCCACAGCTCACACCCAAGAGGAAGAACACTTCCTCTATTTCTCACGCACGGAAGCCCAACCCACTCTCAACTTTTCACATCCCCACTCTTAGATTTCTCATGCCAAAAATGACTCTTGATCTCACACAAAACTGATCTCTTTTTAAGGTTGGCGTCCCATGGAAGATAAGGATAAGAAAGAGGTAGTTTTGGTTCAAATTGGTTAATCTTTATCACCAATTCAAATCAAATTTGAATTAAATTTTGAATCAAACTTTATCCTCATCTTATGAACTCAAAGAGGGGTTGATAAATATCAGAATGGTGTAAAAAATCTTACACAAAAATACTTTATGCATGGAGAAAGGTGGTGGCGTGAAGAGGAGAGTCCAACTCAATTTGGACTCTAGATTTTCATTCAAATTCAAATTCATTTGAACTCAAATTTAAATCAATCAATTTTTAATTTAAAAAGAATTAGATGAGAACATAGAAAAGGCTTCTGAGCATGAGAAAAATTATGTAAAAATATTTCTCACATGAAGGATAAGAGGATGCAGAGAAAGGAGGTGCATGAGATTCGAATTTAAATTATTTTCTTATTCAATTAGATTCTTAACCCAATCAAATTAGGTTAAACTCAATTGGACCACTAAATCTAATCTAATTAGATAGTAAATAGTTTTAATTAAATTTTAATAAAATCAAAAATTAATCGAGTTCAAGTCCTGATCATATCAGGAATCGAACATCCTTAGTGATTTGGTCATCTCATAACCTAATCGGATCAAACCAAATTAAATCCAATTCAATTAGATTTGATTCAAAACTCAATACTCAATTAAATTGAGTTAATTAGTAATATAATTACTAATTAATCCTCCTATAATTCATCAATAATTAATGAATTGATTTATTATAATTTTTGCATAGGATTAATCATCAATCGAATTGACTGTTTTATCCTAGAACGATTCTTAATTGTTGATCAGCCATATGATCAGTCAAAATTTTTTTTGAGTGTGATCCTATAGGTTCGAACCTAAGTCGATAGTATAAGAATAATCTTTCTATATCAATCAAAGTGACCATCTAGCAATGATATCCAACGTCCGGATAGGTCGAAAGATTACAAAGCATCATTCAAGAACTTATTGGCATATGGTTACCGTATAATTTATCCCTTTGATCCAAATACTCAAAGTGACCTAGGATTTAACTATCAACCCTGGTATGGTCATCTATATTATATTCAATTTTTAAAATTCATCATATGAATTATCCCGACCAAGGTTTTACTAAATTGAAACACACTGATACATTAACTCCTACTAATTCGGAGGGGTCAATTCTATCTTGACTCACACACTGACTTTGCAAGTACTTGACTGTGCCTAGCAATCTTTCATCACTGAATTAGAAATTCAGATAGTCCAGCATCAAAGCATAGTGAGTTGCTTGCAAGTCACCATGGTGATCTCAAGTCGGAAGGACACTTATACCCATATCCTCCACGAGCTACACTTGATAGCATGTGCTCAGCAATTAATCACGTTCAGTGAGATGTACTCTTACGTCTCACTTGCATACCATGTCAATATCTCCACACTCTTTGGTTAAGAGGACAATCAATGTATATGATATACAACGACCTATACTTGATATAGCTATCATCCTAATAATAGTATATTATTTGATCATGAACTTAAGGTTTAAGGACTAAATGATATATCCTCCTATATCGAATCAAATAGTCCTAAGAACTTCATCACATAACAAGAGTTCAAAATAAGATGTACACAATGATAAAAAAAAATTAAATAATATTTATTAATTTAATAATTCATATATAATTATAACAATAAGCTCAACCATCAACAGGCTGATGATTGATTTTGGGATACAATTTCCAACAATTTTTATTTGGACTAAAGTCAATCAGTACAGTATTGTATACCCATCTTTGATTTGTAGTCTTAGAACTCCTTGACACTGAGGGCTTTAGTAAATGGGTCAGTCAGATTCTCTTTTTCATCGATCTTTTGAAGCTTAATGTCACCTCGATCCACGATCTCCTAGATCAGATGGTAGTGGTGCAGAATGTGCTTGGTCCGCTAATATGACTTCAGTTTCTTTGCTTGAGCAATGGCGCTAGTTGCAGTACAACAAGATGGAACCATCAAGAGGGTGCCACTTCAAGCTCATTGATGAACTTTCATAACCACACATCTTCCTTTGTAGCATCGAATGCCGCAATATACTTCACTTCGCAAGTAGAGTCGGCCACAGTGTACTGCTTGAAACTTTTTTAGTAGATTGCTCCATTGTTCAAGATAAAATATTTTTCGACATTCTCTTGCTGTCATCATGATCTGACTGAAAATTAGAGTCTGTAAATCTCACAAGTTTTAGGTCAGATTTTCTATAGATAAGCCACTGATCCTTAGTATTTTTTAAATACTTAAGGATGGTCTTTATGACCTTCTAGTGATTCTCACCTGGATCGGACTGGTATCTGCTCACTACTCCTAATGAGTATGCCACATCCAATAGCGTATATATCATGACGTACATAATAGATTTCACTATCGAAGCATATGAAATTCTACTCATACGCTCACTCTCTTGAGGAGTTATCAGATAATCACTCTTCGAGAGAGAAATTTCTTGGCCTATTGGAAGATAGCTTTTCTTGAAATTCTCCTTGCTGAACCTTTTCAGTACAGTATCAATGTACGTCGACTGGGATAATCGAAGTAACCTTTTAGATCTATCTCTATAGATCTTCATCCTAAGGATGAAGGATGCTTCTCCCAAGTCCTTCATGAAGAACTATGATGACAACCAAATTTTTATTCTCTGTAATGCAGGGATGTCATTTTTGATTAAGAGAATATCATCGACATATAAAATAAAAAAATACTATCACAGAGTTATTAACTCACTTATATATGTAGGGTTTCTCTCCATTTTTAATGAAGCCATACGTTCTAGTCACTTTATCAAAATGCATGTTCCAACTTTGAAATACCTGCTTAAGTCCATAGTTGGACCTCTGAAGCATGCATTTCTTAGACTCATCTGTGGATATAAAACTTTTAGGTTGTATCATATACACCTCTTCTTCTAGCTCTCCATTTAGGAAGACTGTTTTCACATTCATTTGTTAGATTTCATAGTCCAGATGTGCTGCTATCGCAAGCATGATCCGAATAGATTTGAGCATTTCTATAAGAGAAAATATCTTGTCATAGTCAATACCATAATGCTGACAGTAACCCTTGACAACCAAATGGGCTTTATAGGTCTCTATCTTTTCATCTGTGCCCCTCTTCTTTTTGAAGATCCACTTACATCCTATAGATTTTATCCCTTCAGGTGGGTCAACCAATGTCCATACATTGTTGACTTTCATGGACTCTATTTTGGATTTCATGGCTTCTAGCCACTTATCGGAGTTAGACCTCTACATCGCATCTATATAGATGATCGGATCCTCATTGTTCTCATCGAGTTCAACTGGATTTCCATCTCGGACTAAGAAACCATAGTATCTATTTAGTTGACACGATACTCTACTAGATCTCCTTAAAGATATTTTTACAATAGGTTCTGGATTTGATCTAATCAAGTCCGACTCTATGGGTTTACTAGATTGTGTCAGTTCTTCTATCGATCGAACTTCATCAAGTTCAATCTTTGAGGTATTAGTTCCTTCACCAAGAAGCTCCTTTTCTAAAAAGACTACCCTATTGCTGACGAACACCTTTTGCTCGTCAGCAAGGTAGAAGTAATATCCCTTGATCTTTTTTGGATATCCTACAAATAGACACTTGTCAGACCGAGGTCCAAGCTTGTCAGTTCTCAAATGTTTGACATAAGTCAGACATCTCCAAATCCTAAGGTGAGAGAGTGCTGGCTTACATCCTGTCCACATCTCATATGGTGTTTTACTTATAGACTTATTTGAAACTTTATTTAAAATATAACAAGCTGACTCGAGTGTATATCTCCAAAAGGAGATCGACAAATTTGCAAAATCTATCATGGATCGAACTATATCTAATAGGGTTCATTTCCTCCTTTCTGATATACCATTATGCTGTGGTATTCCAAAAGGAGTTCATTGTGAGAGAATCTTATTCTCTTCTAAGTATGTCAGAAACTCACTGGAGAGGTATTCTCCTCCTCGATCAAACTGAAGAGTTTTAATACTCTTTCCAGTTTGTTTCTCTACTTCATTACAGAATCGTTTGAATATTTAAACGATTCTGACATATGTGTCATTAAGTAGATGTGCCCATACCTTGATAGATCATCTGTAAATATAATGAAATAATAATATCCACTTTTGGCACTAGTGTCCATCGATCTACATACATCAGTATGTATGAGACCTAAAATTTCACTGGCTTGCTCACCTTTTTCAGTAAAAAGTGACTTGATCATTTTTTTAAGAAGACAAAACTCATAGATTGGGAGTGATTCATAATCACTGACTTCGAGAATTTTTTTTTATATCAACCTATTTATTCTATTCTTGTTAACATGACCTAATCTATAATGTCAAAGATAGATATCAGAGACATCACTAATTCTAGGACATTTGTTGGATATGTATATTACACTAACAGGTTGTGATAATATGTAAATACCATTGTTCAGCTGTCTATTTATCATATTAATACTATTCATAATGATATTAAAATTATTTTTTTTATTAAAATTTCATAACTGTACATGGTCAAAAGGCCTATAGAAATAATATTCAATAAAAAAGAAAGACAAAAGTGACATTCACTTAAAACAATTACATTGACTTAAATATAAGCATAATAGTCCCTAACACTAGAACTGGAACTGATCTTCCATCTTCAACATTAAGGAACCTTTCACCTTCTTCAAATCTCCTACTACCTGCAGACCCTACAACGAATTACAAATATGAAAAGAACTTTCAATATCTAATACCCAGGTAGTAGAATCACAAATTGAAAAATTACGAGGTGTTATCATATAATTACCTTATCCAGCAATAACTTATTTCTTTTTCAGCCTATTCAGATCTAGGGAGGTAATATATTGAGGATAATTCCTCTTTCAGTGCTCCTACTTCATGTAGTAGAAGCATTCTGCCTGACTCTAGTCAGACTTAAGTTTCTTGGTCTGACAGGGCTTAGGTGCCCCAGCACAATGCACCGTTTTCTTATTCTTCTTGTTCTCTTTTTCTTTCTTAAAGAGTCTATGTCCAGAAGAATATCCTCCAACAACATTCACCGACTCCTTATGGAGCTGGTGATCCTTCTCAAAGTTCTGCAGCAACCCCAGTACATCATGATAGTTGACTGCAGACTTTATCATTCAAAAATGAGTAAGAAAAAAGAGATAGGACTTGGGCAGAGAGTTCAAAATAGTATCTTTCTCCAACTACTCATGCAGGAGAAAGTCGAGCTTGCTCAGGTGCTCAATCATGTATAATACATGATCAGTGACTGATGCTCCTTCCCTCATTCAAGCATTAAAGATGGCACAACTAGTCTTGTACCTCTCAACATCGTTGGATGTGCCAAAGGACTCGTTCAACATTTACAATATATTCTATGACAGAGAATTCTCGAAACGACGACTGAACTCATCATTCATTGCCGCCAACATAATACAACGAACCATAGTTTCGTCGTTTAGCCACTTCTGATAAGTGTCTCTGACCATGCTACATGCGTTCGGAGTTGACTCTTTGGGTGTCGGATCTGTCAATACATACAAGATCCGTTCGTGCTCCAGGATAATTTTGAGCTTTCGATACCAGCTATCGAAATTTGATCCCATCAGTTTATCACTATCTAATAGTGATCAGAGTGATAAGGTGGTGGCCATAACTGCAAAAAAAAAATCAAAACCCAATTAGTATATAAATTGATTAAGCCTAGAGACATTGATTTTAGTCTAAAGGTTCTCCCACTGTTTTATTCGAATTGATAGCCTCTACCTTCAATTTGAGAAATTACACTAATTTTTTAGTGGGTATTAGAATCTACATAGACTGTACATGAGCTCGAGTATGGCTCAACCAACTTTTGTGCACCCATGGGTAGGTTCTTAACCAATTATTTCATCAAATAATTTTTAGTATTCAATTTTGCCCCAGACACCTCTTCAGCAGGCATGTGGCACCTCCACTGAAAGTTTCGGTTAGGTCCAACCATTAACATGCTAGAATTTAGTTCATCTAACAAACAAGTGATCAGATCCGAGTATGACTTGGCCAACCTGACCATTATCAGAAAGACACAACTAAATCAATATATTATGAATGATATTTCCGACAGCTAGATGAGCACCAGACATGTGGTGCCTCTAATGATCATCTAAACTGTTGGACTCATTATCACCCAACTTAATGAGAGGCTATGATATAGTTGTCGCCATAACTATTTCATTTTTAGAGACTTAACAATTTATGGGAGGCTATGATCTATTTATCACTATAACTATTTCATTTTTAGGGACCTAACAATTTTAGAGGATTTAATTAGTTGAATTGAGAAAAAAGAAAAGACTTGATCAGTTAATCTTAATCCTCCCACTGAATTCACCAAGTCAGATTAAAAAAGATTAGATAAAAGCTGATCCAGCCAACCAGTCATAAATCCTCCCACTGACTTCACCAAGTCGTGAAGAGAACTCAAGACAAGTTGAACTAGGGGCACCTAAATCAGTCACATTGATTTTCTAGTTAGCATGGTTCAACTCCAATCATTAAGTGATCTAACCAAAATATGATTTACCATGTTGGCTAGATAAATGAGATCAGTGGGAGGGATATATCATTAACTCAACATAGACTCAATCTATTCGAGTAGCTCCCAATTAATGATCATCGATCAAAGCTACCATACTTATCTTAGACACCAACTGGTTAGTCATTTTCAATTTGATCAACTTATAGATTTGGATTCGACCACGGAGCTATGATTAAAGTTCATATTGGTCTAATCAAAGATATGGACTTGACCAACTATAACTATTGAAATTGATCAAGAGAAGAAATTGATCTAATTAGAATTAACTTTTAATTAGATTTGATCAATTACTAACATGGTCTATTATCAATAATTTCTAATCCTAGGTCTAATCCAGTTAAATGGACTTGACTCGAGCTAACCCATTAAGCCATGAATTATAAAATTAATATCTTAGATCTTTGATTCTCAAATCTAGATTGCTTAATTCTCAATTAAGTTTTGAACTGACATGGGTTCGAATTTGATGTTTGAAAATAGTTTTTAATTTTATAAAATATTTTTTACAATCAATTATCTAATGATCAAGATCTTAATTTCAGATCTAATATATATTATTTTAGATCTAAAATAAAATTTTAAAATTTTTTCATTGTTCATCATCATGGAAAAGATCGCGCAGCACCCCTACATGCCATAGGAGATCCCATCGAATGGGTAAATAGGATTGTGAAATTTTGATTTCTCCTATGACCAGATTGCTATGAGGATCTATCCAATCAGATTACTATACTACTCAGATTTAAAATTAATTATTTAGATCTAATCTAAATAATTCAAATTAGATTATATGCAAAAAGTGTATGTCATAAGAAACCTTGCTCTAATATCATGTAAAGAAAAAATGGATAGTTCAAAGCATGTATTTTTAAAATTTTACAGTAGAATAATAAAAGATTAAACACTTTAATCTTCTAAACTTGCCTTAGATCAAATTTAAACTATCATTAAAGATTTATGATATAAAAAATTTACATATAAAATATAATATAAAATAAGAAACTACATCGATCACATCGATGTCCTGAATCTAATCTAACCTTTAGATGATATTGGTTGAGTTCAGAACTCATCACTTTTTCATGAGTCGATGATCTCTGCTATTGATAGGCATGGTATGAAGCTCTCACTTATATCGAACAGCCGCACAGGTCGTCCGGCCTCTACAGATTGTCCATTTGAAGTCTTGATCGGATCTTCCTCTACGAGAGTGCTAGCTCGCATCGAAAGCTCTGGATGGCTGATCCAAGCTCCTTTCTTCGGATCTCCCAAACTTCTTTAGATCAAAAGATGAAGCTTTATGAGAAGGTGGTGGTGTGAAAGATTGGATAAGACTCACTCTTGTATTTTCTTTTCACAAAATCCAGAGTTGAAACCTTAGAACCCACACCTCACGCCCGAGAGGAAGAACACTTCCTCTATTTCTCATGCACGGAAGCCCAACCCACTCTTAACTTTTCACATCCCTACTTTTAGATTTCTCATGCTAAAAATTACTCTTTATCTTGTACAAAATTGATCTCCTTTTAAGGATGACGTCCCATGGAAGATAAGGATAAGAAAGAGGTAGTTTTGGTTCAAATTCAAATGTTGATTGATTCTTATCACCAATTCAAATCAAATTTGAATTAAATTTTAAACTAAACTTTATCCTCATCTTATGAACTCAGAGAGGAGTTGACCAACATTATAATAGTACAAAAAATTTCATGCAAAAATACTTTATGCATGAAAAATAGTGGTGGAGTGAAGAGGAGAGTCAAACTCAATTTGGACTCTAGGTTTTCATTCAAATTCAAATATATTTGAACTCAAATTTAAACCAACCAAATTTTAATTTTAAAAAAATTAGATGAGGATATTGAAAAAGCTTCTAGGCATGAGAAAAATTATAAAAAAAATATTTCTCATGTGAGGAATAAGAGGGCACAGAGAAAGGAGGTGCAAGGGATTCGAATTCAAATTATTTTCTCATCCAATTAGATTTTTAATCCAACCAAATTAGGTTAAACCTAATTAGACTATTATATCTAATTTAATTAGATAGTAAATAGTTATGATTAAATCTTAATCAAATCAAAAATTAATCGAGTTCAAGTCTTGATCATATCAAGAATCGAACATCCTTATTTGATCATCTCATAACCTAATCGGGTCAGACCAAATTGAATCCAATTTAATTAGATTTGATCCAAAACTCAATATTCAATCAAATTAAGTTAATTAATAATTAAATTATTAATTAATTCTCTTATAATTTATCAACACTTAGTGAATTAATTTATTGCAACTTTTGCATAGGGTTAATCATCAATCGAATTGACTTTTTTATCCTAGAATGATTTTTAATCGTTGATCAGCCATATAATCAATCAAAAACTTCTTTTGAGTGTGACCCATAGGTTCAAACCTAAGCTGGTAGTATAAGAATAATCTACTTATACCAATCAAAGTGACCATCTAGTAATGATACCCGACATCCGGATAGGTCGAAAGATTGCAAAGCATCATTCAAGAACTTATTGGTATATGGTTACTATATAATTTATCTTTTTGACCCAAATACTTAAGGTGACCTAGGATTTAACTATCAATTTTGGTATGATCATCCACATTATATTTTAATTTTCAAAATCTATCATATGGATTACTCCGACCAAGATTTTATTGAATTGAAATACACTGATACATTAACTCTTGCTTATTTAGAGGGATCAATTTTATCTTGACTCACACACCGACTTCGCAAGTACTTGACTGTGCCTAAAAATCTTTCATTACTGAATTAGAAGTTTAGGTAGTTCGGTACCAAAGCATAGTGAGTTGCTTGCAAGTCACCGTGGTGATCTCAGATCGGAGGGACACTTATATCCATATCCTCCATGAGCTACTCTTGACAGTAGAGTGCTCAGCAATTGATCACATTCAGTGAGATATATTCTAAATAATATTTATTAATTCAATAATTCATATACAATTATAACAATAAGCTCAACCATCAACAGGCTGATGATTGGCTTTGGTGTTGGATGTATGCCCTAGAAGTCAATCTTGGCTGACACATTTCATATCTCTAGGATATGATTTTATACTTATTGGACAGTTATACTATTCATTTCTATGTATCCATGAATCATCCAAGATATTAGCAAAATGATGACACATATTCTCAAGGAGTTGAGAATTTGAGGCATATGTCATTGATGGTTGATTTCTAAATTGCTCCTAGTCATAGGATCATTATGGGTATGGTGATTGATCTGGATAGATCAGTGCACGGATCACTTCTTTCGGACAGATGGATCTCGAGTCTGCAGTGTAGAGAAACTGGAGCGAGAGTGCAGGTGGTTGTTAGAGAACAACTAGCACTGAGTGTGACCAACACGAGAAGTCATATGGATGTCTGCTCACTTGTTAGTGATTTTTTCGATGCTGTAATTATATGACTGGTCCTTTGATCTGAGATGATACCATTGCTCGCAGTGAGGCTACTGGAGTTTGACTGACACATCAACATGGGTCTCAAAGAGCCCTTGTAGTGGATGTTGGCGACAGTTGGTCCACTATAGGAGTGGGGTGTGCATCAAGATGGGATCTATCGATTCTAGCAGAAGGGAGTAGTTCTATAAAATTTAAGAGGTTGAGTCCTTAAGTCTATGGCCATAGCAGTGTGATTGATGGAAAAAAATTTTTATAAAATCACATATGGACTTAAGCTGATTGAATCTATTATATGACCGATGTTGAGGTTTGACGATTTATCCATGACCTATCATCTAGTCAGAAATCACAACAGAGAGACTGAATCACATGTTAACTATACCTAGAGATTTATTTTAGTTCTACTGGGTTGCCATTACATACTTTTAGGTGTCACTAGTAGATTGTGAGAGCTCACTAGGATTATTCTGGATCGACAATCTTTGTTGAGTTAAAGTGAAATTATTCTGACCCATTGAAAATAGTTTCAATGATATGATGATAGAGATCATTGCATGTCTCACTATCAAATAGAATTGAACCTATGAGGTCACACAACAAAGAGATTAGGCCTGGAATAAGTAATTGGCTTATGAAGTGTCAATTGGGTTTAGAGAAACCCATTGGGTTCATGATAATCTTGCTAGCACATGGTTGGACCCAATTCTTCTTTTTGTTGAGATTATTTATTTAATAAGATAATTCTAACTTAATTACCTGCTAATAACCTACATGAATAAGATTCATGAGACTCCAATGATTGGATATCTAAGGTTATGGATCATATAAATTAAGAGTGCAAGTCTCTTATGAATCTCCTTGATAGTTATGATGGGGCGTCACTTTGATTGATCAATTTGGACATGTCCATTAATTAGAGGGCCTTTGATTTTCATATGAGATGTCTTTTGGGTGCAAAAGAGGGTGTCTAATTATGGGTGCAAGGGCTCCAATAGTTGGCACCTAATAGGCTTCCTAACGTAAGTTGGATAACTTAAGTTAATAAGAATCCTAATGCAAGTAGGATTTGTATTATAAGATTGAATAGGATTCAATCCTTATGCTTATTTAAAGGGACCTCCCCTAAGGTCCCTAAAGCATCCAAACCAGCAGCCCCTCACACCCAAAAGCTCTCCCCATGCCCTCTCTTCTTCCCCTTTTCTCTTCTCTTGGGCATTCTACATGCCCTTCCCTTGGGACGTGCGTCCCAAGGTGTTCCATGCCCAAAGAAGTTTGGATGCCTCTTTCTTACTGATTTCTAATATTTGGTAGCAGCACATAGTAAGAAAAAACTCTAGAGAAGAGGAGAAGAAGAAGATCAAGAAGAAAGATCAAGTGTTGATCGTGATCCAGGCTTCATTCAGATTTAGTAGGCTGAATTTTGGAGAACCAAAATTTAGATTAAAGAGGACTGTTCCAGGCTGATCCTGAGTGGATACTTATAGAGGTTGGATACTTGTGTAGCTAACAGAGAGCTTCATCTCTTTCAGATCCAGATTTGAAGAAAGAGATTGCGAAACAGGTATGTGATTTGATCACAATCTAAATTTCAGCATATATTAATTTCAGCATATGAAATAGATCCATATGGTTTTATATTTTTATGTATACAAAATTTGGATTAAAAATATTTTAATTTTATTCTCTACTATAGTATTTAGAAAATAAAAATTTTGAAACATATATGCATGCACCAAATCTCAAATTCCAACAGTGGTATCAGAGCCACGGATTTTCATATGCTGAATTTTAATATATATATTTTTGAAAAAGTTTCAAAATTAATTTTTTCTTGATACATGAGATGTATGAATGAATCTTCAAATCTAAAATTTAATTTTAGATTTAATTTTAGAATATATAGTTGATATATTGATGCATGAAATAAATCTGAAAATTGATCTAGAAAGAGTTTTAGTTCATGTAAAATAGATACATGCATGAAACCTAATTTTTTTTGTGATCTGAATTTTGATTCATATGTTTGATATATGATTGCATATTTAGATCATAAATTTACTTTAATCTAATCTATGATTAGTATATAAGATATATGATATCATGTTTAAATTTGAAATTTTGTTTAAGATCTAATTTTACATGCATATATGTGATATATGTTTGTATGTTAGAATTTAAAAATTATTTTTATATTTTAATACTTACTTTTATGTAAAGTATTTAGATCTGAAATATGATTTTAGAATCTAAAATTTATATTTGTGTATAAGGGTTTTGGTCATGAAAAAATAAAAAATTAGGTAATGTAATAGGATTACATCTAAGGTTTTTGATTTTAGATATATGGGTCTAATTCGATTCAGTAATTGGTTAAACCAAGTAAAGTGTTGAATTGAGTTAGATCAATTAAGTTAATGATCATACAATTATTGTTGATCTAATCGATTGAGTCCCATATGTTGAATCGATTAACCTACGGACTTGATTTGGCTTGTTGATTTGAGCCCGATTCACCTAAGCCAACCTATTCGGATCAATTGATCAATTGGTGTCTAAGGCAAGTAATTGAAAAATAGTTATTTAATTAGTTTCATTCACTTACCTGATCAATTTATCAGGGTCTAAGGAAAGCAAACAGGAGACCCCCACCAATCTCCACTTACCTAGCTGATTTGGAAAATTGAGTCTTCAATATGGTTGCTTGATGGTTTGATTTAGCCCATGCCAATTACATCAGTCATATGATGACTGATTAGATGAGGTCTAAACCTAAATCTCTCCATCAAATATTAAGTCCAAGATCTTTCATCGTTGTAGATGTGCAGGCGTGCTATCAGTGTTGATTGTTCTCGGTTGGTCACAGTGGTTCAGTTACATCAGGAACATGCAACCATTCTATTAGCAAAGAGTTGTTGCAGGGTAAAGATGGGGTTGGACCCGATAACTATTAGGTGAGGGATCCAATGACGGCTTTACACCTGCTTGTGAATGGTGGGTCTGACTTAACTAAAAAGTATGAGAAATAACTATTAGGTGAGCCCACATGACTTAGAGATCAAGTGACTGCAATATGCTTAAAGAAATATCTGGATAAAGAGTTATCCATGCATCAGTATTTATTCTGTTACCAATAACTATTAGGTAAGGTACACGACATCGATGGGACCGCAGCATCCACTAAAAATCTAATTATCGTGTTAGAATTTTTATTTCTCTATCTAGAGAGTGTGAAAGTTCTGATAAAATAGTGGGAGTCTCTTTTTATATCTAAAAATCTCTAAAGTAAAATTATAAAATAAATACAAACACTTAATTAGAATCTTTGCTTTCTACTATTCATTGTGTCAGCTTCCAACTCTCTAGCTTGAATCCTAGATATCAACTGATTAATCAAAATCGAGTACATAGACTGACTTACAAATTTAAAAATTATTCTTAATTTTAGAAAATTAAATAATATTCTCTACCAAATTATTCTAATGTTAACAACCCATCCAATCCATAGTCAATGAGCTATACTTGACAAGTGGATGGACAATGACAATAAAGATAGGTGCTATGCATGAGTACATATATACTGCCAACGACATATTGATTCATCCACAAGTGTTGTGAGGTGATCAAAGTCGCACAACACATGTAATGCATGATGGGTAGTTAGTCTATGATCATTATTTGATAATGATCGAGGACATTAAAGAGCTTAAAAGGTTTGACATGATCATGCATAAGGAATTGCTTATGGATTTGATCCTGCAATCTCTGATTAGTTTATATGGATAGTTTATGATAAACTACCATATGAAAGATCATCATGGTACTTTATCTAAATTGGTCAAAGTATTGATAACAAAAGAATCTTGAAAGAGTTCAGAGGTAAATACTTGGAGAGCTTAAAGAAACAAAGACACACCTAGAGTAGATATGTCGAAATTGCTCAATACTGTCCTTATGATTTTTTCTTCTCCTAGTTGAGCTACAGTCTCTAGTGTAGAGTCGATGGGAAGGTAAAGGGTTGAGGAAGTAACCCTTGAATTGGCTATAGGGCAATAGTTGCTGCTGCAGCCATGGGTATCTGTCCTTTACGATCATCGTTTGGATTTAGTTCTTAGAGATGTCTCTATCATTCGCATGTTGATGCATATGTGAACTTAATTGAACAATCACTGAATGCCATTGGATCTGAGAGATTTAAAATTGAGATAAAATTTAAAGTATATGTAGAACTTATAGCTAAGTCATATTGGAGAAGAAATGATTAACAAACTGAAAAAATATGAGCTTGGGCTCATTGACTGTTGAGTCAAATCTAGTTTATGCATCATCTCTTTGAAAAAATATAACCAAGCTACTCTTATGGGACAAGAGAAAAAGGACCATTGAGATATTTATCCTTGTATACATTTGATGTGTGTAGCCCATGTGATGTGCTAACCAAAGAGTTGTTTCTACTTTGTATATGAGATACAAATCTAAAATTTTTGAAAGGTTTAAAGAATTTAGATGTAAGTAGAGAAATAAATCGAAAAATTTCTGAAGGTACTTCGATCAGATTAAGGATGCAATACTATTGAAAAAAATTTCTCGATTATCTCATAAAATGGTATTGTTTCATATTGGACCCCTCTTAGTAAATCTCAGCTCAATGAGATAAGAAGAGTTATGGGACTATATGAGATATGATCTGATCCATAATGAAATTCATTAATTTATTTATATTTTTTTAAGAATATACTTTATTTTTATGAAATTGAGTTCTCTCTAAACCTATTCTTACCACACCATATAAGTTATGACATGGTAAGAAGTGAATCTTGATTATTTTGAGATTCAAGGATATCCAGTCTGTGTCTAGGATAATAGGTGGATATGTTAGAGGATAGGTCTATAAAGCTCTTCCTAAAAGAGTCTGAGATATTACTTTTTGATGAGATTACAATATGATTGTGACTCAATGCTATTTTCTTGAAAAATTATTTAACCAAAATGAAGCAGTGGGAGGAAAGTTAAGCTCTAAGAGAGTATCTCTGAAGAGCAGAGATCCTTGGGATCTTAAGAATATATTAATCATGAGCCAGTAAATGTGTATTCCTCCTCCACCTCATACACATAGTAGGATCTCTAATCCTCTCAAAAGATACTTGAGTATGCTTAACAAAGGATGTAGAGAAAATCATTTCTCATGGGAGATAGGAAACATAGAGATGATCCTAGAACCTACAACGAGACGATATGAGACATCGACTCCAAGAAAGGATGTGAAATAGCTTTCTTGAGTAGAGATCTTTCAAAGATTTCTATATGGAATAGCCTATGGATTTTACTTCTTGTGATAGGTGATCACAAAGACCACAATACCCTTGGAGTTGGAACATTCATTTTAATGATATGATCAAATTGTTTGATCAGATATGAGGAATTATGGATTTCAAAAGGGTCAGTGAAAGTATCTAATACTAACATCGGTTAAAATATGGTTGAATATAGATTTTTCTATGAAAGACATAAAGTAAGCATCCTAAAGATCTATAGAGATAGATGCAATTGGATGCTTGTATTTTCACAGATAAAGTACAGAGATCGAATGCTGAAAGTGTTCAGTATAGAAATCTCGAAGAGGGGTCTACTACCCTCTCGGATATAGTCATATGCCATAAAGTACTTGAACTGATTATACTGTGATTGTCACAAGTAGATATCAGTTGTATCCTGGCTGTGAGCGCTGGATTTCTGTGAAAACATCCTTAAGCTCTTAAGAAGAACTAAGGATATGTTCAGAGAAGGATCAAAGCTAAGAGTGGAAGGATACACTAATTTAGATTTTATATCTGATGTTGATGGTAGAATATCTACATCATGGATGTATTCCTATATCGATATCTTGAAAGAATTTCAAATAATCGATCAATGGAAGTTGAGTACACTGTAGATGTGTAGGATGCATTCTGGTTGTAATGTTAGTTGCAGAATTAGTTGTCATACCATCAGATATCGTGATACTATACTGCAAAGACAATGGCACCATAGTCCTTGCTAAAGAGCCTAGATCTCATCAGATATTCAAGCACATAGAACAGTAGAACACGTGACTACCTCGAGTAGAAATATATAGAGGTGCAAAGAGCAAACTCCATATGTGATATAGATGATCCACTGGTAAGTCACTTGGCTAGCCTAAGACTATAGTCTGTCTTGTGAAGATAGGGCTTGATACATGACAGATTGGCTTTAGTGCAAGTGGAAGATTGTTAGATGTATGCCCTAGAAGCCAATTTTGGCTGACACATTTTATATCTTTAGGACATGATTTTATACTTATTGGGCAATTATATTACCATTCATGTCTATGTGTCTATGAATCATTCAAGAGATTAACAAGATGATGATACATATTCTCAAAGAGTAGAGAATTTGAGGCATATGTCATTGATGATTGTTTCCTAAATTGCTCCTGATCATAGGATCATTATGAGGATGGTGATTGATCAGAAAAGATCAGTGCATGGATCGCTTCTTTCGAACAGATGGATCTCGAGCCTGCAGTGTAGAGATATTGGAGTAAGAGTGCAGGTGGTTGTTAGAGAATAACTATCACTGAGCGTAACCAACACGAGAAGTCACATGGATTTTTGCTCACTCATTAGTGACTTTCTTGATACTGCAGTTGTATGACTGGTCCTTTGACCTGAGATGACACTACTGCTTGCAGTGAGGCTGTTGGAGTTTGACTGACACATCAACATGGGTCTCAAGGAGCCCTTGTAGTAGATGTTGGCGATAGTTGGTCCACTGTAGGAGTGGGGTATGCATCAAGATGGGATCTATCGACTCTAGCAAAAGAGAGTAGTCCTATGAGATTTAAGAGGCTGAGTCCTTAAGTCTATAGCCATAGCAGTGTGATTGATGGAAAAAATTTTTTATAGAATCATATATGGACTTAAGTTGATTGAATCTATTATATGACCGATGTTGAGGTTTGACGATGTATGCATGACCTGCCATCTAGTCGAGATTCACGATAGAGAGACTGAATCACATGTTAACTATACCTAAGGTTCATTTTAGTTCTATTAGGTTGTCACTACATACTGCTAGATGTCACTAGTGGATTGTGAGAGCTCACTAGGATTGTTCTGGATCGACAATCCGTGTTGAGTTAGAGTGGAATTATTCCAATCTATTGAAAAAAATTTCAATGATATGATGATAGAGATCATTGTATGTCTCACTACCAGATAGAATTGAACCTATAAGGTCACACAATAAAGGGATTAGGCCTGAAATAAATAATTGAGCTTATAAAGTGTCAATTGAATTTAGAGAAATCCATTGAGTTCATGGTAACCTTGCTAGCACATGGTTGGATCCAATTTCTTTTCTCATTGAAATTACTTATTTGATAAGATAATTCTAACTTAATTACCTGCTCATAACCTATATGAATAAGATTTATGAGACTCTAATTGTTGGGTGTCTAAGATTATGAATCATATAAATTAAGGGTGCAAGTCCTTTATGAATCTCCTTAAAAGTTATTATGGGGTGCCACTTTGATTTGATCCATTTGGGCATGTCCATTAATTAGAGAGTCTTTGATTTTCATATGAGGTATCTCTTGGGTGCAAAAGAGGGTGTCTAATTATAGATGCAAGGGCTCCAATAGTTGGCGCCTAATGGGCTTCCTAATGTAAGTTGGATAACTTAAGTTAATAGGAATCCTAATGCAAGTAGGACTTGTATTATGAGATTGAATAAGATTCAATCCTTATGCCTATTTAAAGGGACCTCCCCTAAGGTCCCTAGAGCATCCAAACCAGTAGCCCCTCATACCCAAAGGCTCTCCCCATGCCCTCTCTTCCTTCCCTTTTCTCTTCTCTTGGGCGTTCTACACGCCCTTCCCTTGGGATGTGCATCCTAAGGTGTTTCAGTCCCAAAGGAGTTTGGGTGCCTCTTCCTTGCTGGTTTCTAACATCTGGTAGTAGTACATAGCAAGGAGAAACTCTAGAAAAGATGAGAAGAAGAAGATCAAGGAGAAAGATCAAGTGTTGATCGCGATCCAAACTTCATTCAGCTTCAGCAGGTTGAATTTTGGAGAACCAAAATTTAGATTAAAGAAGACTATTCTAAGCTGATCCTGAGTAGATACTCATAGAGGTCGAATATTTTTACGGCTAATAGAGAGCCTCATCTCTTCCAGATCCAGATTTGAAGAAATGAATTATGAAATAGGTATGTGATTTGATCACAATCTAAATTTTAGCATATGAAATCCATATGATTTTATATTTTTATGCATGTAAAATTTAGATTAAAAATATTTTAATCTTATTCTCCACTGTGGTGTTTAGAAAATAAAAATTTTGAAATATATATGCATCACCAAACCCCGAATTCCAATATTTGGAACACAATTCTCAATAACCTTGTGCCATGGTGCAGAGGCCGAAGTGGATAATACCTCACACATATGAGAGTAGAGATCGACCCATCCGAGCCATGAGCCCTTGATCGCAACATCGATGCTGTCTATAGATACCATCTCTAGCCTACACATACATACTCCTCCTTGACTGGAGGGCTAATATTGTGGGAGAATGGCATCTTTAGTCCCACATCAATTGTGAGTCAAGGAGGAGTCTAACTTATATCGAATGAGATCTCTCCTCTATGAGGTACTTTTTAAAGGATAAAATTATGAGGCCCCATACCGTGATCTAAAGGTCAAAGTGGATAATACCTCATGCATGTGAGAGTAGAGATCGACTCATATGAGCCATAAGCCCTTGACTGCAACACCGATGCCATCTATAGGCCCCATCTACTGCCTAGGCACACATACTCTCCCTTGATTTGGGGGGCTAATGTTATGGGAGGATGACATCTTTAGTCCCATATCGGTTGTAAGTCAAGAGGAGGTCTAACTTGTATGAAATATATTGAAAAATATGTTCTAAAGTTAATTATCTATCTGTAGATGATTGTGCTCTTTATAAATTGTATATGAATTAAAAATTAATAAAAGTTATTTCATAATTTTATTATAAATTTTGTATCTTCTTTATTCAACTCTTATGTTATGATGAAGTCCTTAGAACTATTTTCAATCGATAAAGGAGGATTTATCATGCAGTTCTTAAATATTGTTCGTAACCAAATGATACGTTATTATTAGGATGATCATGTTTATCAAGTATAGATCATTGTGTGCTAAATGGATTGGTTGTTCTCATAACCAAAGAGTGTGAAGATACTGGTATGGCATGCAAATAAAATATAGGAGTACATTTGTACTGAACTTGGCCCAACTACGGAGCACTTTACTATTAAGAGTAGCTCACGAAGGATATGGATATAAGTGTCCCTCTGACCAGAGATCATCATGGTGACTTACAAGTAACTCATTAGACTTTGATGTCAAACTATCTATATTTCTAATATAATGATGGAAGATTTCTGGGCATAGTCAAGTACTTACGAAGTCTGTATGTGAGTCGAGATAGAATTGACCACTTCAAGTTATTGGAGATAATGCTTCAATGTATTTTAATTTAGTAAAATCTTGATCAAAGTAATCCATGTGAGTAGTCATAAGATTTATAAAGTTGAGACACAATACGGATGAGTTGATAAAGAGTTGATAGTTTAACTCTAAAGCCATCTTAAGTATTGAGGGTCAAAAGGATGAATTATATGGTAACCATATGCCAAAGGTTCTTGAATATTACATTGTAACAATTCGATCTATCTGAATATCGGGTATCATTGCTAGATGGTCACTTCGATTAGTATAAAAATTTATTTTTATACTATCAATTTAGTATTCGAATCTATCAATTTAGTGTTCAATGATTATGAATCGTTCAAGAGTATAATCATTAATATGATTGATGATTAATCTTATGCAAAAATTATGATAGAATAAATTACCAACAGTTAGTAAATTATAGAAGGATTAATTAGTAATTAGATTGCTGATTAGCTTAATTTGATTAAGTAATGAGGTTTGGATCAAGTCTAATTGAATTGGATTCAGTTAGGTTTTATCTAATTAGGCTATGAGATGACCTAATTGCTAAGGAAGATTAATTCCTGATTTGATCAGGGCTTGGGCTCAATTAATTTTTGATTTGATTAAAATTTAATTGAGAATATTAGGTACCTAACTGGATTAGGTTCATTAATCTTCTTTGGGTCTAACCAAATATGATTTGGATGGAACCAAATTGTATGAACCCAAGAGTCCAATTGGATTGGACTAAACCTTAGCACCAACCACCTTATCCACGCCATCTTGTTCACACAAAATTCAGATTTTGCATGATGTTTCTGCATACCAAAAGGAGATTTCTCATCCCTCCTTAATGCCCAAATGGATAGGATAAACATGGTTTAAATTTTGATTTAAACTTCAACTTGAATTTTGAATTCAAGTTTGAATGGCTTTTGATTTTGAATCAAACTAACCTAATCCTTATCCTTCCTAACCACTCTTGGACACCAACCTTAAGAAGCCCTCCTTTTTGTGCATGAGAGATCTGATTTCATCAAAGAATATAGAGGGAATTCTGGTTGTGCATGAGAAAGGTGGTGTGGCATCCTATCTTGGTGTGTGCATTGACCTGGGGTTCTAAACCTAGGGCATGGGCTTTTGGGAAGAGAGAAAATCAGTGTAGAGAGTGTCTCCTCTTCACCTTCTTCCTCCTCCCCACTTCTTCCTAAGTCCTTCTTCATCCTCCAGAAGAGTCCGAGTGATCTGACGAAGGAGTTCGATCAGCCATCAGGACGGTCTTTGCAAGGAGCTAGCACTTCAGGGAGACCAATCGTCAAACCTCCGATTTGACAAGGGACCACAAAAATCAACTGTGGTGAAATTCGATCCATACTCAGGTATCGAGATTTAATCTCAGTAGATAGGATCTAGTTCATAAATAGATTTATGATTATTGATTTCAGATTATGCATATAGGTTTATGTCATACTATCCATGATAGGTAGCTTTTAGATTAGATCTAATGCATGCTAAATTAATATGATTGATCAAATTTACTTCTACTGCATTAAAAATTCAAAAAAAATTTGAAATACATGCATAAAACTATCTAGGATTTCCTTCAATAGTATTAGAGCAAGATTTGTTTTTGACATGAACATAAATGCTTAGATCTAAAATTTTAACTGTTACATGTGCGATATGTTAGATTAGATATCTTAGTAGCCTAATACTTGGAATGGATGCATCACCAAGTCGTCCGGTCATGAGAGAAAATAGGGATTAAAGGCTTTCTCTTGTCTAATTGATGGGTTTTCTTATGGCATGTAGGGGTGCCACTTGTGATGTCTCATGAAGAAGAACTATGAAAAGATGTAACATTTAATCATTATAAATAAAATATGAAATCATAAATAAGTTTAGATTAGATCTAAGATAGATTTATGATTGATTTTATTGCTGTTTATACAAAATAATCTGATCTAAAATTCTACAATGTGTTGCTGGAACATCTGTCGAGTCGACTTGATTTTGGTTCGAGTCAACTCGAGACCCTGGTGAGTCGACTCATTTTGCTGATGAGCTGACTCATTTGTGTAGGTTGAAAAAATGATTTTTGTTCACACAGATGAGCCGACTCCATCTCAAAGTCGAGTCGACTCATTGTAATAAGTCTACTCAGTCTAGGGTGAGTCGACTCAAATTTTTGGACATAATATTTTTGCCTGAAATTTGATGTAAAGGAGTTTACATTTAAAATTATTTCAATAAATAATAAAGATCCATATTCATTCCACACTTAATTAAGAATTAAGAGTTGAATCTTTAGATCTAGAATTATGAATTTAAGATCTAATGGCATTGAATAAAATATGGGGCTATGGGTTAGCTTGAATTAGATCGTTTTAACTGGGTTAGACCTAGGATAGAAATCAAATAGATAATGGACTAATCTAAGTAGTTGATCAAATCTAACCAATAGTTGATTCAGATCAGGTCAAATCTTCTCTTGATCAAATCTTAATAGTTTTAGTTGATTAAGTCCATTATTTTAATTTATTAAATGGACCTGATTATAGCTCAGTGGTCGAGCCTATGTCGTAATACTGACCAAATCAAAATTGATAAACCAATTAGTGTCTAAGGCAAGTGGTTGAAAGGAGTTTTTAATTAGAACTGTTCTCCTTCCTAGCCAATTACATTGGCATCTAAGGAAAGAAATGAGGACCCTTCTACTTTTTTTCACTTACTTGGCTAATGTGGTGAATCTATTTTTGATTAGTTCACTGAGTGATTCAAATTGACCCATGTTATTAAGGTTAATCAGTTTGACTGATTTAGGTACCCTTGAACCAGCCAAATCTTTAGTCCTTTCCAATGGCTTAGAGAAGTCAGTGAGAGGATTGTTGATTGCTGATTAATCTCTTCTCTTGATTCTAAAATATATAACTAAATTCTCTAAATTATTAGATCCTTAAAATGATAATATTATGGGTGTTGGTGCAGAATTCCGTCGAAGTCGGAGAAGCTGGAGTTAGGATGACCGCGGCCGCTGTCGGGACCTGCAAAGAAAGTCTAAACCGAAGTTGGAGGTGCTCCGATAAGATCCTCCGACGCTCAAGTCAGTACTCTGCTTCAACAGAAATGGAGTGCTCGAGCGAAAATTTAGGCAGAGTTTCAAGATAGAGTTTTTGAGCTTAGAGAAGAACATATCTGGGGATCCTTATTTATAGATGGAGGGTGCAATTGATCGACAGCGACATCTGTAACCATCTGGTAGTGGACCGTTCAGGGCCGCGTGGAGTTTGTTATGGAGAGTAGTGGTGTCAGGGGTCGTTCAGGGCCACGTGGAGCTTGTTGCGGGAGGTGGAGTGGTGTCTGTTGTCGTGACTTGCCAGAGAGTGGTCGAGCTACGTGGAATCCATTGCAGAGAGTGGAGCAGGGTGGCGGCTCTTGTCGTGGCTTGTCAGAGAGTTCGGATCCATCGGTTGAAGCTCGGTTGGGATGCCCGATGAAGTAGAATGGCTCTTCACATCATCGTTCTGGGAGAGGCTCGGATGTTCCGAGGTTGCTGACATTTCAGGTGGGAGTCGCCTGTCGTAGGAGCTCGGATGGAGATTTTCTATTAGCGGAGTCCGAAAAAGTCCGTCTAGGATTTATCTGATGTGGAGGCTCATCCGAAGATCGTCCGTCAGAAAAATCCAATTTTATGGAGAGCCTGGTAGGAGGTCGGTCAGCGATGGACTTCGGATAGCACGGGGGAGGCTCGACAGAGATCGGAGGTGATTGGCTATCGCAGGGACCCAACTGCTGGAGCTCATCCATTATAGAAGCTCATCCGAAATCCATCCGCTAGAGAAGTTCGGACGGGATCCTGTTCTCGCGAGAGGTAGAGAGGGGACCGTCCATTGTAGGAGCTCGAGCGAGGATTAGTTGTCGTAGAAGCTCGAAGTGGTGTCTCATCGTAGTAGTCCATCCAAAATCCACTCGCTATGGAGTAGCTCGGCTGAAGTCTACCTGTGATAGAAGTTCGGAAGAAATTTGTTCATAATAGAGGCTTGAATGAAATTTGCTTACAGTAGATGTCTGGGATAGCCAGCCTGCGGTAGGAGCTTAGAGTAGACCGCTCATAGTAGAAGTTCGGCTCTCGTGGGAGCTCGATTAGGATCCGGGGAGTGGTCGTTCGCTATAGAAACTCGGGTGGAGTCTGGTTATCGTAGAAATCACATTGTCGGGGAAGCTCGAATGCTGGCGAAGCCCGAGAGAAGTTTGGGGTAGAAACTCAGGGGGTCGGTTGCTGTAGAAGGTTGGCAGACAGTGAGTCCCAGAGTGCCTTCGGGGCGGCCCGATGGATGAATGTAGAAGTTCACTATCGGAGAAGTTCGGATGATCGAGGCAGTTCGGAAAGGCACCATGCACAAGGTCGGGAGCCGGAAGAGCTCTGGAAAGATCGATCCTTTACAAACTTCGGCTGGGGGGAGGATTTTATACCCAACACCAGTCTCTCTACTTTCGAGTTCAGATTATGAATGAAGGAAGTACAGAGAAGTTCTTATGACCAAAGCTGTCCTCCTCGACTCCCGTGCTTGGCGGTTGTCAGATATTTGACGTTCGGCACGCTGGTACTGGAGCCTTTTTGAAAAAGAATTCTATTTTTTTAGAATTTCCACCAGGGCGTGGCTCTAGGTACGGTGCCATAATGGTGTTACTGATTGTCGGCCACCTTCAGCCATTTGCCACGGTGACTGGGCCACGCAGCGGTTACGGACTGGCCTGAGGAGTTCTGCAGCCATTATTGCACTGACCCCCATCGCCTATTTAAACCTGCCTCCCCTCCTTTGGGGATCTCACTTTGTACATGAGTTTCTTCGGTCTTTCCTTTCTGGCCTCAGGCATCCGTTGAGTCATCCTCATCTCTGTACCCCCGCCTCCCTTAGACCAGCTTGGGTTAGCCCCAAAACTTTCCTTGCTTCCGTACCCCTGTTCACAGACCGTGTTGGTCTTCCTTCATCGTGTAAATGGGCACGGTCACGGCTCAGATGTTAGCCCAGAGTTTGAAAGCCCACGAACGGGAAGACACTGTAACTTCCAGGTTGGCGAAGAAGGCGAGGGTAGAAGAGATAGATCCGACTGCGTTTCGCCTTGATGGCCCAGAGCCCGCACTTATAGCACATCCTCGACCGCGAGGGCTTCCTAGTGCGCATCATCGCGAGGGAAAACCTGACCTCAGGAAGAAGGTCATGCCCGCTGTCACTGTGAGGGGGAACCTGACCTCAGAAAGAAGGTCATGTCTGCCGTCATCGTGAGGCAGCGGAAGCCATGGTGCGGAAGAGATGGCATCTACATGTACTTTGAAGATAATGCTGGAGTAATTGCTGATCCGAAAGCAGCGGAAGCCATGGTGCGAAAGAGATGGCGTCTACATGTACTTCGAAGATAATGCTGGAGTAATTGCTGATCCAAAAAGGGGGACTGGAGGAAGAAGCCAGATACCTGAAGTAATTCTCAACGATGGCCGGAACTGAGAGTTCGAAGTCTCATGAAGCCGAGCTCCTTTAGAGCTGTTCGTTTTGTTTGTTTTGTTTCTTTTTTTTTTTTTTGGGCTTCAAGGCTTTGTAATGTATACTTCACCAATGAAATGAAAATGAAATTGTTTATTACCTCGTCCATTCTGATGTTAACCGATTGTTTACCGGACTCCTTTTGTCTTTCGTTGTGTTTGATGTCGACACTGTTTGGAGGTTCCCGATCGTTGCAGTGTTGATTTGCCCTTCTGTTTATGATCGTAGGTTCTTTCGAGACTGTTTGAGTTTGGCGCTTTCTCCTGGTACTAGAGCTTGGGGGTTCGAACTTCTCGTTGCTTTGAGGAGGTTGATTTATCCTCGATCTATGTCAGGTTCCCTCTTTGTGACTGAGACGAAGTCCCTTATGTCTTTGATGTAGTTTGTTTTTACTTGTCGCAGAAGTAGTTCGTCGGCTTTTCTTTTTCATCCTTTCCTTTTTCTTTCGCATTCGAGTGAGGGTCTTCCCTCTGCTCTTGACAGGATCGTGAGAGTGTAGAAAGGTCATTGAGGAAGCTTTCCTCCTCGTCGATCGATCGAGTCTTTACTTGTGTCGGGACGAGGCCTTCCCCTTGCTCCCGACAGTCGAATTCAGCTCGTGTTAGGATGAGGTTCTCCTCCTGTTCCTAACAAGGCTATAGGGGCACATAAGGGCTGTTGTGAGGGCCTCTCCCCCCATCCGATCTTTAGGAAATTGGGCCTTCGACTTTGCTCATGTTAGGATGAGGTTTTCCTCCTGTTCCTAACAAGGCTGTGGGGGCACATAAGGGCCATTGTGAGGGCCTCTCCCCTCATCCGGTCTTTAGAAAACCGAGCCTTCGACTTTGCTCATGTTAGGATGAGGTTCTCCTCCTATTCCTAACAAGGCTGTGGGGGCACGTAAGGGCCATTGTAAGGGCCTCTCCCTCCATCCGATCTTTAAGAAATTGGACCTTCGACTTTGCTCATGTTAGGATGAGGTTCTCCTCCTGTTCCTAACAAGGCTGTGGGGGCACGTAAGGGCCATTGTAAGGGCCTCTCCCCCCATCCGATCTTTAAAAAATTGGGCCTTCGACTTTGCTCATGTTAGGATGAAGTTCTTCTCCTGTTCCTAACAAGGCTGTGGGGGCACGTAAGGGTCGTTGTAAGGGCCTCTCCCCCCATCCGATCTTTAAGAAATCGGACCTTCGACTTTGCTCATGTTAGGACAAGGTTCTCCTCCTGTTCCTAACAAGCTTAATTTCAATTGCGTGGGAGAGTTATTTTCTGTCGTTATAAACTCATGCTAAAAGAAAAATATGCGAGTATGAAACTTTTATTTAAGGCGTAGCTATTGGTAATACATCTGCAGATTTTTCGAGTTCCATGGTCGTGGAAGATCTGCTCCTCCGAGCTCTTTTAAATGGTATGTTCTGAGTCGGACTACCTCCTTGACTTCATACGGACCTTCCCAGTTCGAGGCAAGTTTTCTTTGATTCTGAGGTTGTGAGGCAGCGGCTCGCCGTAGCACCAGGTCCTCCACCCGGAAGATCTTGCTTTTGACCTAGGAGTTGTAGTAGCGGGCTACTTTCTGTTTGTAAGCCACCATCTGAACTTGAGCCACCTCCCATTTTTCTTCTAACAAGTCGAGGTTGGCCTTGAGATCCTGTGGGTTGCGCTATTCATGGAATGCCATGACTCGTGCTGATGGAAGCTTGAGTTCACGGCTTCTGTCCTGAAAGCTAGGGCAAAGGGGGTCTCCCCGATGGGCAATCTCTGAGTAGTCCGATATGCCCATAACATATGATAAAGCTCGTCAGCCCAAGTTCCTTTTGCCTTTTCAAGTCTCGCTTTGATGCCTTGCAACAGAGTCTGGTTAGTCACCTCGGCCTCACCGTTTGCTTGAGGATGGGCCACCGAGGTGAAGTTGTGGGAGATGTTTAGGCCCTCAAAAATTCGACAAACTTTGCTCCAGCAAATTGTCATCCATTATTAGTAATGAGGGTTCTGGGTAAGCCAAACCTACAGACAATCGACTTCCAGATGAAGTCCTGCACTTTAGCTTCCGTAATTTTTGCCAAAGGTTCAGCTTCGACCCACTTGGTGAAATAGTCTATTGCCACCAGGAGGAACTTCCGCTGCCTCGATGCCATGGGAAAAGGTCCGAGGATATCCATCCTCCATTGCACGAACAGCCATGGGGCACTCAATGGTGTAAGTTCGGAGGCAGGTTGCCTTTGTACATTGGCATATCTCTGACACCGGTCACATCTTCGGACATATTCAATAGAGTCATGGTACATGGTAGGCCAGTAATAACCTTGTCGGAGCAGCTTATGGGATAAAGACCTGGCCCCTAGGTGATTTCCACAGACTCCCTCATGTACCTCCCTCAAGGCGAAGTCGGCTTCGGAAGGCCGGAGACATTTCAAGAGGGGCAAGGAGTACGACCTCTTGTATAGCTGCCTTCGTAGAGGATATATCGGGAGGCCTGGTTCTTAAGCTTTCGAGCCTCTTTTGCATCAGGAGGAAGAACCCCGTCCTTGAGGTATGCAACTAGCGGGTCGATCCAACTGGGTTCATAGCTGATCTCCATCATAGACCGTGATTCTTTCGTGCTTGGATGCTTTAGAACCTCGAAGAAGACTTCCTTAGGCAGTTCGGCCGGAGCCAGCATAGCCAACTTGGAGAGAAGGTCGGCCCTGGTATTTTTCGATCTCGGGATCTGCCTGATGTCGAAGCTACCGAAGGTAGGGATGATCTTCCTTACCTCTCGAGATATCTAGCCATACTGTCCTCTCGAGCCTCATAATTTTTACTGACCTGTCCTACTACTAATTGAGAATCACTATAGGCTTGAAGCCGATCTACTTCTAATTCTTTGGCAACCTTAGTCCTGCAATCAAAGCTTCATATTCTGCTCCGTTATTTGTTGCGGGAAACTCGAAGCACAGTGTATACTCTGCGACAATCCTGTCTGGATTGACCAAGATCAGGCCCGCGCCTGCGCCTGACATGTTGGAGGAACCATCCACGTAGAGGGCCCAAGAACCATCAGGGAGATCGGCTCTTTCCTCGGGGAAGTTCGGTCAGAGCCCTGGATTATCGGCTTCATCTTATCCAAGTTCGGCCTCCTCTAGGATAGTGCATTCCACCACAAAGTTTGCTAATATCTGGGCTTTGATCGCTGGCCAAGGTCGATAGTTGATGTCGAACTCCATGAGCTCGACCACCCATTTTGCGATTCTTCTAGAGGCATCCGCTCGATGTAGGACCGCCTTGATCGGCTGGTCGGTGAGCAATGTTATGGTGTGTACTTGAAAGTAAGGTCGGAGCCTTCGAGCTGCAATCAACAAGGCATAAGTTAGTTTCTCTAACTTAGTATACCTGGTTTCGACGTCTCTCAATACTCGGCTTATGTAGTAGATCGGTCGTTAAATTTTTGCTTCTTCCTTAATCAGAACTGCAGCGAGGGCCATAGGGGAAACCGCCAGGTATAGGAGCAATTCCTCTCCAGGCTCAGGCTTTGCCAATAATGGTGATGAGCCGAGGTAGGTCTTCAACTCCTCGAATGCCTGCTGACATCCAATGGTCCAACAGAAGTTCTGGGCTGCTTAAGGGTTTGAAAGAAAGGTAAGCATCGCTCGACCGATCTCGAGATGAAGCGATTTAGAGCCGCTACTTTCCCGATGAGGCACTGAACCTCCTTTATCGACCTCGGGGTGGTCATCTCCTGGATGGCGCGAATCTTTTCCGGGTTTGCCTCGATCCCGTGCCCCGATACCATGAAGCCCAGGAATTTTTCTGAGGTTACTCAAAAGCGCATTTGACTGGGTTCAGCTTCATTTTGTATTTCGAAAGGACGCTGAAGGTCTCCTCAAGGTCGGCGACGTGGTTCATCGAGGATCTGCTCTTTACGAGTATGTCGTCCACATAGACCTCCATGTTGTGGCCGATCTGCTCTTTGAAGATCTTATTCACTAGTCGCTGATATATCACCCCTGCATTTTTTAGGCCAAAAGGTATGACCCTGTAACAATAAAGGCCATGGTTAGTTATAAAAGTGATTTTTTCTTCATCCTCTAGCGCCATCCTGATCTGATTGTAGTCGGAGAATGCATCCATGAAGGTGAGAAGCTCGTGGCCCGAGGTTGCATCTACTAGTTGGTCGATTCTAGGCAGAGGGTAACTGTCCTTCGGGCAGGCTTTATTCAATTTTTTAAAGTCTATACACATCCTCCATTTACCGTTCGTCTTCTTAACCAAGACCACATTGGAAACCCAGCTCGGATAGTTGACCTCTCTGATAAACCCAGCCTTTAGGAGTTTATCAACCTCCTCGGCTATTGCCACCTGTCTCTCCGACGCATGACTTCGAACTTTTTCTTTTGTCGGCCAGTGTTTGGGATCGACGGCCAGACGGTGCTGCATAACTTCAGCATCGATCCCTGGCATGTCCGTCAGAATCCAAGCAAAAATGTCTGCATTCTTTCGTAGAAAATTGATAAGCTACGTCCGCACCTCTTTCCCCAAGTTGGAGCCGATCTTCACCATGTGTTCCTCGTTCCTATCATTCAAAGGAATTGAGACAAGATCTTCCATTGGCCCACCCCGTTCTTCTGTCAGGTCATCGCGGGTGTCTAATCCATCAACCGGACAGGGGTCAAGCTGACCACTTCTTTGCAGGGCTATATTGTAGCAGTGCCTTGCTAGGGCTTGATCTCCCTTGACTTCTCTGACCCCCTGGTTAGTAAGGAATTTTAATTTCAGATGGTAGGTTGACACCACAGCCCGGAGGGCGTTGAGGCCAGCTCAGCCGAGGATTGCGTTGTAGGCTGACGACGCCCTCACCACCAGAAAATCCACCAGAGCCCTGGATTGTTTTGGATATCGACCTACAACTACAGTCAAAGTTATTACTCCCTCCATCGGGATAGCATCGTCGGTAAACCCTACTAAAGGGGAGCCAATCGGCTCCAAATGACGTCAGGGATGGATATTTTGAGAAGATATCGTAAAATAAATATCAGCCGAGCTTCCACTATCAACAAGAATGCGGTGTACATCATAATCAGTAATATTTAAAGAAACTACAACTACATCATTGTGGGAGAACTGGACCTCTCGGGCGTCTCTCAGTAAAGGTTATGGGTCCTTCAGTCCTTTACCGCTTGGACGGTCCGATCGATCCACTGGCCGCTCCCTTTCGGGGCTCTCCAAAGATGGTGCAGACGATCCCGATGGAGGTCGATTCTCAGGTTGTTCTTTCCTCCTCGACGGTGCGGTCGTGGTAGGGTCCTCAACCGATTCCCCTACCTTTAGGCCGGCGTCGGATGGATCTGTCGACCACTATTGGGAGGAGGGGGAGGGGCTTGGAAAATCGAGGGTGAGGTCAGAGCTTGAGATCTAACCACGGAGGCCGTGATCGCCTGATGGATGCTTGCGGGGAGGCATCAGGTGAAATCTAGTAGAGGAAGAGAAAGGATGTCGGAGAAGATGATCGAAATCGATCCCGTTGAGCACTCCTTTAGGAACAAGGTACCGCGAAGACACAGTCCCTTCCTCTAGCGCCAATTCTGTTGGTGCAAAATTCTGTCGAAGTCGGAGAAACTGCAGCTGGATGATCGCGGCCACCACCGAGACCTGCAAAGAAAGTCTAAACCAGGTTGGGGTGCTCCGGCAAGATCCTCCAACGCTCAAGTCAGTACTCTGCTTCAACAGAAATGGAATGCTCGAGCAAAAATTTAGGCAGAGTTTCAAGATAGAGTTTTTGAGCTTAGAGAAGAACATATCTGATCCTTATTTATAGATGGAGGGCGCAACTGATCGACAGCGACGTCTGTAACCGTCTGGTAGTGGACCGTTCAGAGCCGTGTGGAGTTTGTTACGGAGAGTAGTGGTGTCAGGGGTCGTTTAGGGCCACGTGGAGCTTGTTGCAGGGGTGGAGTGGTGTCTGTTGTCGTGACTTACCAAGAGAGTGGGAGCTGCATGGAATCCATTGCAGAGGGTGGACCAGGTGCGGCTCTTGTCGTGGCTTGTCAGAGAGTTCGGATCCGTCGTTGAAGCTCGGCTGGGATGCCCGATGAAGCAAAATGGCTCTTCACATCGTCGTTTTGGAGAGCTCAAATGTTTCGAGGTCGCTGATGTTTCAGACAGGAGTCGCCTGTCGTAGGAGGTCGGATGGAGATTTTCTGTTAGCAGAGTCCGGGGAAGTCTATCTGGGATTTATCTGATGTGGAGGCTCATCCGAAGATCGTCCATCGGAGAAATCTGATTTATGGAGAGCCTGGTAGGAGGTCGGTCGGCGATGGACTTTGGATAGTGCGGAGGCTCGACAGACATCGAGGTGATCGGCTATCACAGGGACCCAACTGCTGGAGCTCGTCCGTTTATAGAAGCTCGTCCGGAATCTATCCGCTAGAGAAGTTCAGATGGATCTTGTTCTCACAAGAGGTCGAGAGGGGACCGTCCATTGTAGGAGCTCGGGTGAGGATCAGTTGTCATGGAAGCTCGGAGTGGTGTCTCAGTAGTAGTCC
The DNA here is from genome assembly GCF_000442705.2 of Elaeis guineensis. NCBI lineage: Eukaryota > Viridiplantae > Streptophyta > Magnoliopsida > Arecales > Arecaceae > Elaeis > Elaeis guineensis. Next base: position 81,731,328 of record NC_025997.2, read on the forward strand.
ATCCAAAATCCACTCGCTACGGAGTAGCTCGACTGAAGTTCTACCTGTGATAGAAGTTTGGAAGAAATTTATTCATAGTAGAGGTTTGAATAAATTTGCTTATAGTAACGTCTGGATAGCCAGCCTGCGGTAGGAGCTCAAAGTAGACCCTCATAGTAAATTTGGCTCTCGTGGGAGCTTGATTAGG